>NC_081532.1:9094204-9394204 GCF_030273125.1 Centropristis striata
ATGACAGAAACTCTTTCCTGTCACCAACTCTCTACTCTGGCTTATGTTTAGTGGTTCTTATTGCTGTTTTCAGGCACCAGAAAGGTTCTTTAAAGGGACTCTGTCCACTAAAACGCAGTCCATAATAGAAATGAGAAATTTAAATAAAAAGCATTACAATCAGGGTTTCAACTAATGATTTAACTAATGACACTTCAGTGATTAAGTCTATGAAATGTCAAAAAAGGAGTTTAAACCCCATAATAGACAATTAATCTACCATATAATTATATTTATCAACAGAACACTAATCAAACATTTGTTAGTTGCAGCTTTTCTGTTCCATATGTGATTATAATTTAAATATTTTTGGGTTTTGGAGAGTTGAGCTGACATAACAAGACATTTGAAGACGTCACCTTGAGTTCTAGGAGGTTATAACAGGCATTTCTAACTATTTTCTGACATTTTATGGAAAAATTAATTGATTGAAAAAGTAACTGTAATAATATTAATGATAATGAAAAGAACCATGACTTGAAGCTAGGCTGTATATTGGCAAGAATCTGGCTATCATTATACAGGGGTTATGATTCAATATATTAGGATATATTGCAATACTGTAAGCAAGGTGATATATTTACTGACACGACCATATGCATAAAACAGAACAAAATGTTTCCTTTATATAATGACACAATAATCCAGTGTATTGATATTATCTCACACCCCTTGTTGCAGTCATACCCATCACCATTTCCCAGCGCTCAAGGTGAAATCTTTAAAAAGATATTGAACTCACGATGATATAAAAAAAAAAAAGAAAAGCTTAAAATCTTCACTTTAGAAAGCTGAAACCAGAAAAATGTTTGCCATGTTTGCTTAAAAAATGACTAAATTATTTGAAAACAAATCTTTTGTTGTGCAACTGATCAATTAATCGACTGATATGGCTTTATTCTAAGACAGCATAAACCACTTTTTGCCTCATTAAACAGCATTTTTATTGCTCTGAAGCAGTCCTATGGCTCTTTGCAGCTCAGTTCAGGGATCAAGGCTCTTTGGCCATGGTGGCTCTTGAAAACACTTGGTCAGCCTAATTACATATTAAATGGCGATCTAAATGGGGCAACACACTGTATTCTCAGGGATAATATGTGAGAGGAGCACTGCTGCACTTTGGGGGCAAAGGAGAGAAAACATTGGCGATGCAGTGGGAGACCCAACAGACACATGTCAGCAAAATAACACAATGCTTCATTGTAAATATTCAGCCTATGAAGTAACTGCAGAAATTCATGAGTAGGCAACTCAGGCCTGCATTGGCAGGCAATGTTTGGAAAAATGTAAGCAGTGCATGACAGCAAATGGATGAGTTTAATGCAGGAGTTGGTCTTTTCATGTTAGATAAGGAGACGGAGACAAGTTCTTAATAATTCATGGATAAAATGAATTCACAGACCGGAGCACATTCAAAAACACAGACCAGAATCAGTGTGATAAAGGTCTGAATTTATGGGATTTTCACTCCATTGCATTCACTCTTTAGCACATAAATAATCACAAGATCATTATAATTTTAATGTCAGCGCTTTTTTTATACTGTAATATTGTGTGGTTATTATAAAAGGCCTATAAAGGTGCATTTTACTGTAACCGCACCTTCAGCTTCGAGGTAATGACAACATCCTTTGACGCGAGTCAACATAAGGACTCGGTTACTGCAGTACCTCCCTTCCGCTGATATCATCCACTTCTCGGTTTCTACAAGCCTCATTTCTCACAGTGAGCAACCCTGCAACACTTAAAAATTCACTTCTGAAGCGACGGCACAGCACAAACGCAGCCATATTGCTGATTAAACTGTCTATTTACCTTATTTCCGCAATGGGAATGCTGTGTCGTGATGCCTATAAAATAAATATATTTTTTGGGGATAATAAACAATGGCAATCCCGCATCTTTCCACTTCTCACTGGTGTCTCGACAGCCGAATGAGAGGTATAGCAGGGAGCTGGCCTTTACCGGAGGAAAATCACGCAGGTTGCGTTTAGAGCATCATCATCATCATCGGCAGCAGCAGCAGCAGCAGCAGCAGCATCAGATGGGGAGGATAAGTGGTCCAAGGAGGATATTTCCTCCGTGATTCACAGCCGCACTCTCACCTTTGATGAATCCACGCGTGTGTCCGCCGACGTTACAGCTGTCCGAGCGATGAGAAACGACTCGGACGATCCATCATCGTATTTCAGCCTCCTCTCCCGTCTCATTCGACTTCAGTCTTGGTAACTGCGGTTGTAGCCGCACTCAGAAACGTACAAGCGCCCCGCTCCGCTCGGCATCATCAGCGACCCAGCGGCAGAGGACGGCAGAGCAGAGCGCAAGCAGGCACGGAGATGCCATGCGCGACCACCTACTATACTTTACGCATGTGCGCACGCACGCTGGTTAAAGGCGCACTACTACTATTGCTGCTTCTACTCTGAATTACGATCCTCAGCATAATAGAGTGGAGATGGAACAAGAAAAACAGATTCAGTTTAACTTAAAGGGATACTGAAGTGACTTCATGTTGCAGATATTCAAAGTTAGATCATTCAGAAGTGACTGATTGATTAAAGAATGAACTAAATTAAAGCAGCAGAGGCAGAGATACACTGACTGTGTGAGTGAAGCCCCAAAACACTGGATCCTACATTTCCCATAATACAAAGCAATAGAGTCTGTGTGAGCTCAGTTACATTTTTGGTCAGGTTTATGATTCAGTTCAATATAATGATAATTGCACATACATATTTCCATCCAATTGTGTCAATTCTACATAAACCAATTAATAAATGTTAATTATTAAAGTAGTTAATGTTAATGAATTATTTTTGTGTGTGGCCAAAAAGTTAAATAATTTCAGTTGTATAGAAATTCACAATTTTAACAAAACATTTTTTTTTAAATATACAGAATATATTAACAGTAATTACATGGACTTAAACAATGCAAGTTAGCCGAATTCTAGCTCTACTTACAGTACATACATTTCTTCTGAGTTTTATTTGATTTAATTACATAAATGGTACTCTTTTTTGGTTTATGTTTGAATTACTTGATTTAATTGGATGGGATTGGATTTTATATGCAATTGAAGAGTAAACCTGACAAAATACACCAACATTTCTTTGAGTGTGTATTCCAAAATTGAGGTTTTTCTTTTATTGATATTCTGACTGTCTCTGCAAGGGACAGTTCACCCTAAAGTCAAAAATACATTTTTTTTTTAACCTTTAACCATTTTTCCTCTTACCCATAGTTCTATTCATCAGTTTATATATTTTCACATATCTATATCTATATCATTCTATATCAGCTCATTGTGTGAGCTGAGTGATGGACAAACCATTCATAGAGATGTCTGCCTTCTACAACATAATGGAACTAGATGGCATTTTGTTTGTGCTGCTCAAAATCCCCCCCCCCCCAAAAAAAAAAAAAAATTTGAAAACTCAACAGCAATTTCTCTTTTCATAATGATGATGTAAAAATCCTGCAGGCTCGTGTTATAGTCACCAGTTGTTGGTTTTTTTTAACAACAACCCGGCCCCAGATAAGCGGAAGAAAATGGATGGATCGAGAAATCTAGCTTTGCCACGGCACTAAATACAAAAATGCCTATAATCCATGGCCTCTTTGCCATGGAGAAGCCAGTCAAAAAGCAGTAGTAAATGTAAATACTTGTAAACTAAACAGGGTGCCATAGAAGCTTATTTTATTTCATCCAAAATTGACCCAGAATGCAAAAGTAAATTAATTAAAGCTGCAGATTTTATTGCTATGTTATTTAGCTTCAGCTCAGTGATTGGATGTCTCTTGCCAAAACGTACCTTTGGAGTAGTTAAAGTTTTTATGTCCACAAGCTCTGACTTTTTATCAAACAGGTATTTTCTCACACAACTGGAAGTTGTTTTAAACCCAGAGTCCGGAATAAAGGTAATAAATTCAATTAAATACAACAAAACTGTTTGGTATTTATCATGTCGAGTAAACCGAACTCCAGGTGGCCCTTACACCCCACTGTGTGAGACAAGCACGAGTAAACACACACAAAGTTTTTCTTTTCATTATTTATTCATAATAGTCTATAACTTCTGATAAAATACACTTTGTTTACAAGTGCTGATTACTATGTTACATTCACCCGGAGTTTAAATGGAGACAAAATGACACAGACATATTAAACAAATTCACCTAGTGATAAACGTGACATTTTTATAATGGTGGTGATTGCCCATGACACTTTCCAGCCAGTTTTATATGAACTGCTCTTCTGAAAACACACACACACACAACGGGTAACTTCAGTGACAGCGGGGACTGCTGCCTGACTCATGTTTCAGTCCTTATTAAAAAAGATTTCAGCTGCCTTTTGGGTTGATTGTTTTTGTTTGTTTTCTGCAGTGCAATCCAGTCCCCAACTCTACATGAGTAAATACATCCTAACATCACATTCAACCAAATAAGACCTAAATGTGTATGGGGGCTAAATTAAATTTTGTGGTAACTAAATCAAATACACCAGTTTTAGTGAAATGACTATGCTAAATATGTGGAAACTTCCTGATTCTAGCCCTATGATCTCAAAACCCAACTTTCCACAAGACACAACCCCCCATTTAATAACAAATACATTTAAAAATGGACTTTGATTAATCCAATGACCTAAAAATGGTGTTTTAAAAACATATCTTTTTGTTTTTATAGGGTAATGACACAAATGTAGACAGCTAAAAGGGTACACACATAAGACAACATCTCTACAGAAAAATACAGACCAACGGATCCATTAAAAGAAAACTGGGCCATACAGAATATTGATACCTGGGCAATTTGAGTTATAAAAATGAAGTTATTCTCTGTATGGTTGTCTGTCCAGTTGAAACAAAATTATTGGAAAAAACAGACAGCCAATATATTATTATAGTAAATACCCTGTTGATTTTCAAAAACAATTAGCAAATAGATTTTATATTAAAATATATTAATTAAAATATATTACTTTGATTAACTAGTCAGACATTAAAAACAAGTTCTGATTATTTTGTTTTGTTTAAAGGTGACTTTGGCATATTACCTTGGAAATAATTGCTATCAAACAGGCCTACTTTGCACCTCCAGGAGAGTTCGAAATAAAGTAGATGCGTCTTAATTTGCAATCAGCATGAACACCTGAAAAACCTGCTGAGGTAACGCTTCACACTGGCCTTTTTTGCACCCTAATATGTGGTAAAGTAAGCAATCATACTGTGCTAAAATCATCGTAATGCAGTTACAAAGTTGTTACAACACAGTGTTCACACCACAAATGTGCTGGTTCATCCTTTTACATCACACACACACACACACACACATTATTGTACATTATATAAACATGATCCAGTATTATGTTGAGCTTACAATGCTTCATACCACATTAAACTGGAGGGCAACTCTCAATTATCAGGAAATCTGGCCAATTTAAAGTGAAATGTTACACCCGCCTGTTAATCTGCGTCATATTGTACCTCCAGATCGTTTTGTAAAACTGAAGCATGCTATGCTGAATCATTTTATGATAAAGCATTTAGCGTTTTAGCATAACGTACTGTTCTTCTCCACTCTTTCCTCAGTAAAAATCATTTTTGAATAAACAAGATATGCTCAAGCAATGTGTGCCGCGCAAATAAAATAAAATACATTTCTACATCTATGCATATACCGTAAATGAGCAAATATTTACTCTGAAAAAAACAATATTATCTTCATTTTCTCCCCTTGCCTTAAGTGTTTTTGTTTTTTTACTGTTTGCCACTGCTGATCTATCTATACAGACATACAAGCATACAAACCCACCTCACAGGAGACAATATCTACAAACTGGCTTTTTTCGGGGAGAAAATGAAGGTTCACACAGTAGAAAGTGACTCTAAACCTTGACCTGGAATGGAAAAGGTCTCAATTTGTCAAAAGGAACATATAGGCATTTTTTTTAATATATAAATGATTCTTCTTTTTCCCTATATTTGAATGTAAGTGCTGTACACAGTTACTACCATATATCCAGGTGGTTTTCAAGTGCTTCGCCTTGTAACTGTTAGTCAAAAAATGGTGTGATGTGCAATCGTCACGAGTTGATTAATTCGCATCATTCAAAATTCCATTTCTATTCTTTCTAAAACTAAACATGTTTTTCTAGTTCTTAAATCTGAGTGTGTTCAGTAATAAATGTACAGTTTTTATATAAAAGTTACTGTGAGTTGCACTTCCCTGCCATGCGTGCATAAATGCCAGGAGGTACTCTACAACCAATGATTATCATTAACGCCCTTTTTTTTGCCTTTAAACCATAACTGATTAGGCCCAATAATAAAAAGTGTCAGTCTTAAACACAACAACAGTCATTATGTTCTACAAAAATAGCAACATTCAATTTCCCTCCTTTTTTAAAAACTACACATATATATTTATATATATATATATATATATATTTAAAAAAATATATCACACTAATCCTAGCCGAGTGCAAACATTGCCAGATTTTATGTTTGTCACACATCTGACAGACTACTGATTTGATTCAAAAAGGATTGACATTTCTACCAAAAAAAAAAAAATTGCACAAAACAACTTTTCATAGATGTTGGTGAAACAAAAGACCATCCAGTGTAAATCCTTGCTTTTCCAACAGCGACCACATGCTGGTTGTTTTGTCTGGAGTGTGGCTCAGGCGCTTCACCCCGGCAGCGATTCTGTAACGACCTGCTCCTGCTTTGTGTCTTGCAATACAAGCCGACCACGAAATCTTCTAATTATTATTAATCTTATCATCGTACAACTAAACATGAAACACACAGTTTCGAGGGGCCGATGCAGTCATCGTGGCAAAAGGCTCCACAGCCTTTGCACATGATCATCGCCTTCAGTCTACAGTAGCATTTAGACTGGACGTCCTCCATGCTCGGGCCCTCGATGAACGACTGCTCAGGTGAGGGCTCGCCCTGGTTGCCGTGGTCTAACGAGTGACCGGCGGGTATGGTGGTGACAGTCACTGAGAAAGACATGACGCTCCTGTGGCCGCCGTTGTCGACCTCTGATGAGGCCGCGGAGGAGCCGATGCCTGCAGCGCTGTGGTTCAAAGTGTGAGGTACAGACATGCTGATAGTGCCACCGTAGCATGATGCTGCCACAACTTCCTGATTATCGAGCGTTCTCTGGGTTTGAAAGGCAGACTGCCGCTGGTGACTGGGGTCCACGTGGGTAAGATATGGCTCAGAGTTTCCTTGGTTACTATTGCAGAGTTCGAGGTGCCTTCGGTGTGACTGAGAAAAAGGGCTGGTGTCTTTGGCTGTCGCACTGGCACCGGCTTCACTGTCCTCTGATCCAGGCTCAGTCTTTACAATAGAGCACTGCTGAATGCTCGCTGCTTCGTCATACTTGGTTATTGAGTCTCCATGCTGCTCTGTTTTCACCCCAGAAGCAGGAACGAAACATTTCCTGGCTGGTCCTTCTTCCTTAGCCGCCTCCTCTCCTTCTGTGCTTTCCCTTTTCAAACCGGACACAGACGTGTTTGCGATGGCAGACTGGTGCAGTCTCCGGCTCTCTGGTCCTCGGCCGTAAGTGGACACATTGAGCAGGTAATGTCCCGTCATGGCAGGCCTGGGCATCCTCTTGCGCCCCAGAAATCCTACCGAAATCCTGGATTGGTCCTGACGCTCTTCTGCATGCACCAGCTGATGAACTTTATACTGAGAGTGCTGAGGCCCCATACCACCATAAAGCTGGCTCTGCTGGCCTTTCCGCTGCATTAGAGCCTGCAGGATCTGCTCCTGAGTCTCCTTATCAGGAAGTTCCCTGTGGTGTCTTGTGTACTCCGACAGCACTCCTACTCTTCCTGCTGTATTGAACAGGTGGGACATCTGCTTATCACCCCTGTGCTCAGCAGACTGTGCTGTCTTCCCCTTACTACCAGAGGGCAAGTTGGACATCTTCACTTCCATCTTGGCTAGCGGCTTTGGGAGGATTTGCTCTAATGGAACCTCTTTGCCCTGCAGAAGCTGAGTGACCAGTGGGTTATTTGCGGGGATACAGGAACTGGTTTTGGTGGTTGACCCAGCAGGTGATGGGTTTTCCTGTCCCTTGAGGGCATGCACAGTTGACGGAGTGAGTTGCATTTGATTGCTATCAGGTCCTGCACTGACAGTATCAGCAGAATGACTTTTGTGTTTTTCCTCAGTTTTGCTTGAGTAAGACATTTGAGACGGGTTTGGGCTTAGCTTGCCAAAAAAGTCCAGTGGGCGAGAAGGTGGTGTACTGGTCTGGCTGCTGCTGCTGGAGGATGGTAACCTGGTTGATGCCGGTGGGGACGTCGGGCTCGGGCTGGGTGATGGATGTGTCTGCTCACCACTGCCTCCCCCCGGCCCGGGGCCTGGTACTGCTCCTTTCGATGCTGATGATACTGCAGCAGCTGCTGCTCGCTGCGCTCGGGCCAGCTGAGCTTTGGCTTTGATGTCAGCCAAAGTGCGAGCACCAGTACGACCTGGGCTGCTAAGTGGAGCCGGGAGGGGAGTCCTGGGAGAGACTTGGCTAGGCGACAAAGGAACGGGAAGAATTCGTGACACTGAGATCTGCAAAGTAAAAAAAGGAGATGTTGGAGAATTATTTCAAGATATGCATTGATAAGTTATTGAAAAATGTCCATTATAACAATTAAACTTACATTTTCTCCACAACAAAGATAAATAAACGACTATTGTATCATATTATCACCTCTGCACAGCAACAAAACCCTGCTGAAAGTCGTTACTTAGGGATTTATTGGGGAAGCTGAGCATGAAGATCAATGGCGGAGAAATACAGGAGAGAATTTCTAAGGCCCTTTTGATCATTTTTGACACATTTTTGCCACGGCTAACTGCTGTGAATCCAGCATGACTACAGCTGCTGCCCTCTGCAAAGAAACAAACTACAGACTTGTCTGAGCTCTCTTTTAAGCCTGCAAGTGGTCATGTTTTTGTATCGTCAAAAGATAGATCAAAGGAGACTTTGTGTTCACAAATGTTTTCCTACCTTGAGTGGTGGAACCCTCTGATTTGTTGTTGATGTCGGGGTACCAGGGCTGGATATGGATGACGCTGGAGGAGATACAGAGGAGACTGAGGACACTGAGGAAACTGAGGACATACGAGATCTTTTCTCTGGTGTCAATTCATCCCCAATCTCACTGAGAGATTTCCTTTTCAGCGGCTCTGAGGGGCCACTGGGCTCAGGGATGACCTCTTTGCTCTCCTCAGCAGGCTTAAGCACAGACACTGGCTGATCCTCTTTTAACTCTGAACTAGCCTTTAGTAGATGGCTCTTCTTCACAGGCGACTGGGGAAGTTCAGCTTTCTCATCCTTCACTTCCTCTTTATGCTCCTTTTCAGGCAGTGTACCTACAGCGGCCCGTTCAGTCTGCCTCTCAACCTCTGGTGTTTTTACTGCTGGTGTTGGCCCGGACTGTGCTGCTGCGTTCAACTTGCGATCCTCAGCGTACTGTGCGCGCCGTGTCTTCATGGGCTCTGTGGTGAAGACTGGCTCTCTCTGAGCAGGCTGTGACTTCACAGGCTCCTTTGTTGGCTTCGTGTCTTTCACAGCAGTAGCAACAGCATCAGTTTGGCTGCCGTCCTTGGTGCCCTTGGGATCCACTGTTGCTTGAGCGGCAGGTCCTGTGTGATGAGGGGGGGACTGGGGCCTGGCAGACTCCTGATTCACATCAGCCTTTGTCAGCTCTTTGGAGTCCTCAAAGCTGAGCCCAGAACTACACATAGACAGAGAAGAGGGAGGTAGAACGACAGACAAAGAAATTAATGCTAAATTAAGGAATTTCTTTCTTAAAAGGAACACAGATTTTACAAAATACTTGAAATGGCAAGTCTGACCTGTCAATTCCAACTTTATCTTTAAGAATTGACAGCATAAACTGGTGCAGCGGTTCAGTATCCCTATTTCCCACTTTTTTAGATACCTGCAACTCTGTCACATGTTAAGGGTTTTTTTTTGGCCTGATGCATTGACTCCCCACAATGCAGACTTCTTAGAAACATTTGTAAAGAGTTATGGAAAAGGACATGAGGCGGCTGTCTATTATTCTATGTTGATTCAGACTCTTGGTAGTGGGCTCATTTTAGCTCTGCAGAGGACATGGGAAGGGCATCTGAACTTGACATTCGGTGATGAGGACTGGAATAGAATTTGTAAAAATGTTAAAGATGTCTCAAGGGATGCAAGAATACGCCTTATTCAATTCAAAATTATCGATTTTATTGGACTCCTTCCAGATTATTTAGATTAGGATTATTACCCACATCAAACTGTAGGCGATGCAAGTCTGAGGAAGGTACTTTACTTCATGTTTTATGGTCATGTGACAACGGCCAACAATTTTGGACCAGTATTTCTGATCATCTATGTGAGATTACAGAGATGCAAATTCCATTTAGTCCAAGATTATTTGTTTTGAGTGATCATTCAGTTTTGACAGGACAGGATAAACATATTACAAGCTTTGTCCAGGCTAGTATTATGATATGATATGATAATACTTGTCAGCGGATGGAAGATGGAGGGTGTGCTCTCTCTGAGAGAATGGGCTGTTGAGATGTCACGAGTCACAGCATTAGAAAAAAATGTCATGTAAACAACTGCGTTTTTAAATTTATACTACGGATAAACATATACTGGTGCTTCTTCTTTTTCATGTATGTATTTATCTTTGCTATTATTATTCTTAACCTTTTTATTTGTTAACAAATTATGTCTTTCATGCAATGCTTATTTTATTTATTTGTTGTATTGATCATCCTTGATTCAGTTTTTGAGCCTGAGGCTTTTTTTCTATCTTTTATGTGTGTAATAGATGTACATGTAGGAGCACGGTGAGAGATGCTTGTAACCAGAAAGGGATTAGCACTGATGGTGATGGTGTTTGGTTGTTGTTGTTGGGGGGTTGTATTTTTATCTTTTTATTTTATTGTTGTACAATGAAAATGGAAAATAAAAAATGTTAATCGCAAAAAAGAATTGGCAGCATATACAAAACATTTTCTAACTTTTCTTCCATGTAAAATTTAAATTCAACTGGATGTTCATAATTAAACACTGACTATTAAATACTTTAAATTTTAAACTGTTACAGAACCTTCTTTCTCACTGAACAAAGTGTAGTTGTTCCAAATGTTGCAAAGATTGTTCCTCTATAGTTTATTTTGATGTTTCAGAAGTTACAAATTTTGAGCTTCATGTTGTCTTCACTTACACTGAAGAACTTCCACACTGACAACATGACGTGTGTGTTTGGCTGTACGTTGTGCAGCAGTTCACTGTGTGAACAACATGCATGTTGTGTTGTATGTATTTGACCGTAAAAAAAAAAGTAAAAAAAGAGAGAGATATGAGACTAATTGGCCGGTCACTGGTCATGGCTAATCAATTAACTCTCTGGTTTTGGCTGGTGGCAGATTGTTTGATGCTTCTCTAATCATGGTTAAGTTATTGTTTACTTTTTACTTGTTTTTTTACACAAAGATTACCAAGATTCCCTACGTTTTTGTTAATTTTGACGTGCCAAGTTGATCTGAAGTGACACAAAATTGTGTTTTTATGAATGAAACACAAGCTACATGTGAGTAATGAGAGGCCTTAGAATGAAGTATGAAACTTAAAAACTGGAATCATCTGTTCAGTCTTTGGCATGTCTACTGTGATGTGGCATTGTTATGAATCAATGAGCCTCCAAATTAGATACATTTTTAAGCAGCTAACAGATTGATTCGATTTTAGTTAGCCTTGAAACAATATGGTGCTGTTGGATACAAAACACTTCAATAAAGTGTGATGAATATTGTGAACAAACACTGTAATTCTTCTAATAATGCAGTTATACATTCCCCAGAAGAAATCTTATTCCTGTAATCTGAGAGCGAGATGATGGATGTGTTTGGATCCTATTTGGAATCTCATTAAACTCTAAATAACACTTTGAAACACGGCACCATTTAATAACAAGGCATGTCTTAAAAATATATTTAATAATGTTAATGATAAGACTGATTCTTCTGTTTGTAGCTCCTATGGGGAGAGAGCTCCTTTAATTTGAAAGGAACTGTCTTTTTTTGTGTTTGGAAAATATGAAAAGAAAATATGCCTTCCAAGGTCTCCAAAGCTGGATTGGATAATAAAGGAATAAATAATATATGACAGAGGAGAACTTACTTTTCACCATAATAGTTTTCAAAGAAGGCCTCCTTCCAGAGCTCAACTCTCTTTTCCTTCTCAATTTCTTGACGCATTCGTAGCTGCAACTCAGGAGTGAATTCCCCTGTAAAGAAAAAAGTTACATAATAAGTGGGTAGTTGCTCTAAACCTTGGTGCCATAATTCTCCTTGAACATGAACTGAATGCAGTTATTATCAGTTGGAAGCATTTGCACTGACCCTCGGCCAGTCTCTCCTTCCACGACTGAGCTGCTGATGTGAAGAACTCATTGTTCAAGGCAGAACTAGTGACCTTCAGAAGGCCGTCCATGCAAGCCTGGGGAGAGGAGGCACAATGTTATGACTAACATCATCACAATCAGCATCACTGCATCAGTACATTAACTTTCTGCTGGTACAGTTAACATGGATATAATTGAACATGAATTAAATCTGTGCAGAGGTGAATGCAATATGTATACAAACAATAATACCACACTCTGTACATGTAGTGCTAGATAATGCAACAAAAGCATAAAAAGTATGTTTAATTTTAGAGCCACCTGCCGGTCAACTTCAGGCAGAAGTTTGAGCAGCCTCTGTTGGCACTCTGGGGGCAGGACAGAAAAGGTGTGCTTGTTGATGATCGCCCTCAAGTTGGTGTTAACCAAAATGGAGTCTGGTGTTTCCACATCTATTTTACACTTGGTCCGTTTCAGCTGCCCTGCAATACAAAAACAGGAAACAGATGTAAGCCAGGACACGTCCAGCAATGCAGAACCATCTTGCAAATTGAGAAATTTATTCTCACATGTAGCAATGTAGTTTGTTTTCTTTCTTAACATTTTGTCCCGCCAATGTGGGATCTATTCACTTGTTCAACTCCATTTACATTTACATATATGTTCGTCTTGTTATTTTAAACTTTTCGTTGGATAAGTTTTGTGTGATTCATTTTGTTACTGTCCAAAAATCCCATGAAAAGACCAAAACCAACAATGCACAAGTCTGTCTCTCAATACTGACTTCTCTACCCTTGCTGCGTTCAAATAGTCACAAAACAAAAAACAAAAACAAGTCTTGGAAGGAAGAAGACACTTTTTCTTCACCTCTGTGGAAAACATCATGAGGTCAAGGAAAGATGTGAGGAAGAATTCGGAAGGACATCGCACTCACAAGATATGCTATGTAATAATGCAAGGGCAAATGTTGTTGATGTGAATCTGTCACTACCATCCCTGTCTGTTGCTGCCACTATGAATTGTGAAACAAAATCTGCTTTCCTTTTGTAAATGATAGTCCAGTGTTAACATAAAATCAATGAGGAGCATTAAAGCACCTTTCCTTAACATTAAGAATTCAACCGGCTCTTATCACAGCTTCCACTTAGATACTTCCGGGTCATTTCAGTCAGACACTTTTCTAATCAGTTCATCCCTGAATCCAGTTGGAGTGAAATTAAATTCCCTCCAGGCGTTTATATCGCATTCATAAGAATGAGACAGACGCAAGCTCACAGTGACTTTGACCTTTGTCCACCAAATTCTAAGTTCCTCCTTGAGTCCATGTTGACGTTGGTGGCAAATTTGAAGAAATTCCCTCAAGGTGTTCCTGAGATCTCATGTTCAGTAGAATGGGATGGACAGGCAGGCACTACAGCTAGTCAAACAGGAGTAAATGGGGCATTTTCCAGGAACTATTTTAAGCTGAGGATTATTACATTTTTGGTGCACTTGTGGATATTTGTGATGGACGGTGAGATTGACTCAAAAAAATTACAGTGTCTGTGTGTCGCTGTAATAAAAAAATGTCATCCAGTGCATCTCTCTGGTTTCTAATAGCTTCTGGACAACAATGGAGCACTATGGCGAAGAGGAATATGCTATACTAGTGTTACGTCCCCTCTTAAAAATAATGAGGACAGCAACACAACAACCAAAAAGTGCAGGAGTCAAAGTGAGGTGTAAATTAAATGAGTTTTATTTAACAGTGCTTTGGCCACACAGGCAACATTTGATAAAAGGATAGGACCGTCGGTTTTTGGTCTTTTCCTGATAGAGCATCATCAGCCCTATCTTTAAGATTTCTCAACCACTCCATGAAATTGAAATAGATGTCTGACTTACCTGCACTAAGGCGGCCTGACCTCTGAGAAACCTTCCTAGGGACGGCTGGGTGACATAAGTCTGTTTGGACAGAGGGAAAAGAGTGGAAGGAAAAGCTTTGAAACATTGCAAGCCTGAGATCAAACTGTTTCCACACTGATGCTGCCAATTATCTGAGTCATGTTTGGATGATAATAATACAGAGCTTTTTGTCGTGTAGCTATGAAACCCTGTAAACAGGACACTAATCGCTGCATCAGTCGGCCATTTATCATCAAAACTGTGTGTAATATTTTGCATTGAATGTTAATGAAATATCCAAAGTGACTACTACTCATATTATTTTATATTGTATTTGACAATATAATGGCTGCCACCTACCAGTCTTTGTAGTAATGTTGTCAGCCATGTCTTTGATGGTTTTCAGAAGCAGTCTAGGACTGGAGGTGGTTGGCATTCCCCCCTGTCTGCGCTGGTTTCTCTGTTGCTGCTGCTTCAAGGCCTGAAAACAAGCAAAATAAGGAAGGAACAAATAACATGCAGTATGAGAAAAAGAGTGTGAACGTGTGTAACCCTCTGTCTCCCTGCAGCTACTCTCCCAGGGCCACTTGCCTGGTTAAATAACAGTGCAGCAATGAAACATAGATTGCATAACAGAAGCATAAATCAACTCGCTGTTGTAAATCTGTCAAGAAGTCTGATTACCTTGCGAACACAATGTCAACAGATTAAAGAAGCAATCCAAGTCAGTCCACTAACTGCCTCTGTTTTGTTTCAGCTGATTGAAACAAAAAGGATATCACAGAAAGAAAATACACAATAAGCCTCTCCAGCAGTAATATTTCAGCCAATTCGCCATCTTCTAGTGTTGCTTACGCCCAATAAATGAACACAAATTGGTCTTGCAGAGCTGAAAATCCCACACCAGCACAGATGGAGTGAATTACAATCTGTGCAATCAAGTGAAATCTAATTAAATGGAACACAAAAAGCACAAAGCAGCCAATAGGAAAATGTTGAACAGGGTGGATTATGAGGACATTAATACTGTAAAACCAGCTATAGGCATTTTTCCTGCTGCCTCATTGTTTTTAAATAATCAGCACAAGATGTTTTACAGACAGGGAATGGAGGGATTGTGGGCGCCTGCTGACACGCCAACATGGGTTATGTATGTTTACTGAAAACGTGTCAGCGAAAAAGTTTAGATAAATGTGGTGAGGTCTACAGAAAAGTATAAGACTGTATTTTGACATGGATTAGAGGTGTGAGATTCAGATTCAGATCAGTACTGTTTTAAACCCTTATGCATCCCTAGGATTTTTTTTTTTTTGCCTTATAATATTTTGCCTCTGGCAATGTGTATGGCATTCATTTCTGCAATTTCCATTGTTTTGGTGCAGATTATATTGTCAGCTAAGGTTACAAAAGGGTTGTTTTTTAAATTAATGCACAAGAGAGTAAATTAATTAGTACTAGTCTCCTTTAAACAATTCACTTGGTACATATGTGCAAGAAAAAAACACATGAAACCATTACTATTCTACAACAACCATTACTATTCTAACAAGAATGTTGCAGTGTGAGCTGGCAGGGATTTATATAAGTGTATGTGAGTATGAGGGTGTGGCAGGAACTTGCTTTCCATCTGAGGCGTATCTACACAAACAACGAATAAAGTATATGCTCCACTAAGCAGCTGCAACTAAACAATACACAATTAAAAAATGAAGAATGCTGAGCCTGTCTCTACCTGTTTCAAAGCTTTCTTGCTGTGTTTCTGCGAGGGAGAGATGAGTTTACTGGTGGGGACAGAAGGTGACGAGCATCGAGGCTGCGGAGACGACGGCTGTGACTGTAGCATGGAGGGAACTATGAAATAGAAAAGCACAAAACAGATGTTACAAAATACACTTCCTGAGGGTGGTGTTCAGACTTCATGACACCATGCTTTTGTTTTGATGAAACTGAAACCAATACTGTGCACAAAGAAGCAGATTGCATTACTTTGCTAAAATATCAACACCTCTGTTCTATGTTTTGTTGAGAACATCTTTTATGATTACTGTAGCAGTTCAACTTGTTTCTTTTTTAGTGCCGCTTAATTTGCATTTGACTTTGTGGCTCCTCGCATTGATTAGTTCAAAAATAAAACAATATCCAAGTCCTCCCACTTAGATATAAACCAAGGTTATTTAGTAGGCAGGTTCGAACTTGTGCAGAATGAGGAAGTGGTCACGGGTCGTACTGAGAAAATACAGTTTCCTGTTTTAACAGTCACTTAAAATATTCAAGTGGCAGAGAGAAATAATGAGAGTCAGTGAGTGCACAGCCTGAGGAAAACAAAATAATTGCTACTTGAGGAAAAGCTCATTCTCCAAAGTTGCTCTGCAATTTGATGCAATCAGGTGTGCAGTTCACAATAAAGCAATGATTTGACCCAACAGGGATACAAGAGAGCCAAAACTGCTATGATGTGACCGTCGTGTGCAGCCTGCAGCTTCTCTACTGACAATTAATGGAAGACATTATAAAGCGTGTTTGTTTAAAAGATAAAACCCACCTTTTGCTATCATCATGTTTGCTGCTCTGTTTATTCCAGGAATTATGTTGAGGAGTCGCTGTAATTTGTGTTTGCCTCTTCTACTACTATTTCATCTGGTTTCCTGTGTTTCCGCAACGACTCTAACCAACAGCTGAGAAGGGGCGTTAACCCTCATAGTCATAGTAACCAACCAACGGAAATCAGCTAATGAGCAGAGATACAGTCCTTCCTTATAGGGCTATTTTATTTATTGCTGTTGATGAAGAACAGAGTTTCTCTCTCTTCTATTGATTCTACCTGAATGATTGGTTAACAGCAGTGGTAATTATGCAACAAGAAAGAAGCCTTAACGATTTAATACTTTAAAGGCAGAATAAGTGGGATTTGTCCATTGCGCTTTGTAAACCAACAAGTTCTCCAACATAAACAGCACAGGAGGTCGTGTGTCAGTACCACAAATTACAGTACGTAGGTACGTATCGCTGCTCGCGGTACAACGGCGCATTCTAAAAATAGCACACACGTACGGTCCGCGATTACAAAAAAAGACTGCAGTTTTTGTGGATTTATGTTGTAAAACCACTGACCTTAGGTTTAGTGGAAAAAAATTCTGGTAAGGCGTTATAAAAGACAGTTTAAACAGTAAATACATGTACGTAAATGCTGGAAGTGAAGTAGTTACAAGGGTCACGTGACCACCGCAAGTTATGGATATATATATAAAAAACGTAAGTTATGTTCAGAAACATGATTCATGTAACTTACGTAAACAACGTAACTTAAGTTAAAAAGGTTTTCTTTTGTTTTCACACAGGTCATGAACCTTGCTCTCCTGAGTGAAAGTCCGCCGTTTGTTTGACCCATCCATCCCCTACTCAGAACAGTGTATTTTAGGGGGAACCCACTCATTGTGCCTTTAAGTAGAGCTTGAAAATGATTTGAGGTAGAATTTGAACATTGTAGTTCAGGGGTATTTTAAATATCGGTAAGCTTGCAAAATTAGTCTCCCATCAGAAAAGTTGAGCTATAATGAAGTGTCGACATTTTCAGATTTGTTGTACATTTCTGTTAACATCTGCATTACATATTCATGTATTCAAGTTACTATGAATGGTGATGGGGGAATCATTAATGACCCAAAAAATGGTGGTCTGTATACTCTACTTAAACATTTACAATGAAGGCAGAGACTTTGTCCTTTGTCTCGGAAGGGCCATGTTTGAATGTTGTGTTTAGAAACAACCTGCATTGTATGCCTTTAAAGAAGTGATTTAAGTGATGTCATGTATAAATGGTTAATGACGATCCTGTGTGTGGTGCACAGTACCTCTTCGCATCCACCTTCCTCTCCTGCCCTCTCCTCCGATGGCGCTGCTGTTGTTTTCTGTGCTCTGGGAGTCAGAAAGATTGTCGCTGCTCTCCTCCGAGTCCTCCTCAGACAGCTCCTTCGCCACATCTGAGATGTCCTTCTACATAAAAAGATAAGGGTATATTATCACCATATTATAGACACAGAAAAAGAAGAGCCACACAGTAATTCAAAAAATATAAAATATGATTTAAGCATGAGAGAGTATAATCATATTTATCTCATGTCATGATGCTTGTAGACTTAACTTACTAGAAGCCTGTTCACTAATTTTTACCTAAAAGGGCAAAGAATGTATGAAAGCTGTAGGGCTGACCTCTGTTAGTATATTAGTCAACTAATTGGTCGTTTTGGTTAAAGATTAAGATTTTTTAAGTTGATTAATCATTATAATGTTTTTTTTATCATAGTGAATAACTTTTGTCCAAGACTCTTATGAGCACATCTCTGGTAAATACAAGATTTTAAGTGGTGCCTTTGCATGATTCTTTGTGGAAATATCAATTAGTCAACAAAATCATGAGTGTTAATCAACCAAGAATTCCTTTAATCAAGGACAGCCCTTTAAAGCTGCTTTGTGTTTAACTAACCTTTAATGTGTAGACCCCCATTCTGCCTGGAACTTTGTAGAAGATCCCCTCCTCACCACGGGAGTTTGTGTGCAGCATTGCGTTCAGACATGCCAGCGGCGAAGTTCCACTGGATCATGAGAGAAAAACGCAAATTACACATCTGTTCCCCAATAAATCAGACAGCTGGGAGAAAGATGCAAGAGGGGTAAATGCTGCTCTGCTATCTGGGGAATAACTGCCATCATGCTTCAAGAGAACATGTATGAGTCCAGGTCAGATTCACATCAGTGTAGTTTTGGGGAATTTACTGGGACAAGAATCAGTTGCATAAAACTGGTTTAAGTCTAATCTAATCATTGTAAGGACCTGATATATTCACTAATGAAGGAGGTATACTTACTGATATATTAAACTGATCTTGTGTAACTATGTCGGTTGCATAAAAATCTGCTCTAGTTAAGTCAAACAATTTCAGAGCAAACTTGAGTTAATTAGAGTGTACAATAATGCCTCAGCAGCAGTCATGCAAGAGATGTATCCAGAGAAACATAGTGAAGCAAAAATGTATTTTTGTCAACGGACATTTGTGTTAATTCACGCAGTGTAACATACCGTGTATTACTTTAAATACATAAGGCAAAAGGTTTAGTAATAAAATACAACATATATAACTTATTTAAAAAATGACACTAGTTAGACTTATAAATATTGCCAGCCAGATCATCTATCTCATTAAATTTACACCCCCACTTAATTCTTATGTACGTCATGTAACTGTGTTATACCTTTAAAGCTATGGAGTAAAAACACTGTCATCAGGATTTATGATTAACTTTATTAGAGTGTCAAGTTATTTACCATATTGCAAAGAAGGATTATGTCCTAATGCAACAGGTGGCTATAGATAGCAAGTGTAGGTAAAGCACGAGTGTAAGTCCAACGTTTTCTTTATGCAACTGAACCTAGGACATGTTATTGTTAATAACATGCAAAAGGTAAAACCAAATAAAGTGGCATTGCAGTGAGTTTGTTAAGATAAGGGGTGGGGGCTAGCGTTTTTCTTACCTTCTGGATGAGAACAGTGACAATGAAACAAAAAGAAACGAAACAATTATTAATTGTGTAAAAAATAATCGCTGCTATGTGAACAAGAAAAATGGATGTACATGATATGAGCAATCAGTAACAGATGGAGAAAGCTGTGTGCTCACTCTCATGAAAACGCCTCATACATGAAGGGAATTTACTGCAGTAAAGCTGCGATGACAGGAAAATATTTACCTTATTTCCTTAAGCCTTTCTCTCTGGATCACCTGCAAGATCTCTTTATGGCTCATAGGTGTATTAGGATATTTCTCCAAAACCTATAATAAAAAAGTATCGTTATGTTAAAAGAATGTGCACAGTCAACTAGAGTTATTCAAGTGAGAGTGGTTGTCATAAAGCAAGAATGAGCTGAAGCCAGAGATTTACTATACTGAAGCTTTTTTAACACTTTTCCACAAAGCACTTGACTTTGCAAGTGCAGGATATAATACATAGTTATCAAGACGGCAAACATTGTGGATTTTTTGTTGTTGCCTATAATAGATTTGGGAAATTCTGCTATGATGTTGTTGCACTTTCTGGACCAAATGCTTATTAAGTTTAACATATGGTTGCGGCACTGTCATCCTATGAAACGCCACATGTTGCGGTTGCAAGCTCACTTTAATAAGACGTTAACATTAGCTGACAGCAAAACGCCAACTTGTTAAAACTTTCACTTCATCAAACAAAACCACCTATGGTAAAATCACCTCCATCCTCAGTTGATCAGATCAGATGATTTCACCCCTTTAAGATCATCACTTCTTTGACAATTTGCCACATTCATAGGCATCGGATAAGAACCCAGCAAAGAAGAGCTAGAGGGAGATTGTTTAGTTATCAGTTTAGTTTATCAGAGTTTTATTGTTGACACTAATATTTGCAACACTTTACTCTAAAGTGTGTATATAAGAGTGACATGAGCGTGTCATAAACATGACATGGGATGTGTCATGAACATTAATGACACTTTGAAGTAACAGTAATGCTCATGATACTTGTCATGTCATGTTTCTGACAGGCTTGTGTGACTCTTATGTAGACACCTTCAAAATAAAGTGTTACTATATCTTGCTTAAGTCATAAAAGCATGTTCAAGTCATTTATTTCTCTTAAGTTACATAATTTACGCACAGTGTTATTACTATGCCAATAGCCATCCTTTGTTACATCCTTTTTTGAGTAAAATGATCAATAAATGTCATATGTTACACTTTTGGTGAAGTTTTTTGTGTTTCCTGCAAAACTTGAAAAAATGAGTTGTGTGAAAAGTGAGGCGATTATTTTAACAGGGTGACGATGTTTTTAATTGAAAAAACGCAAAAGTTTTCTTGGGAGAGTACCCCTAAACGCCTCATCAAATACAGTATGTGAACAACTATTGCACAAACTCTGGGAAAATACAGTTAATGAGTGTTTAGAAACTAACGTCTTTACAATTAACTATCTATATAGAGTTCTAGCTAACGTAGGTTATCTGGGCAAACGTATTACTGTAAATAACAAAGTGGAGCTAATGCATAACGGAAAAGCCCAAAGTAGCAAGACCGTTACGTTTTAATTATAAGACAGTTGTTTGGAGTTTTGATATTCTGTAGTCATTAGCATGCTATGCTAGACGGCTAGCTACAAGCTAGCAACATTCATTACAGTATGCTGATATATCGCCAAACGTTGGCATGCAAGTATGTACTTGGTGATCTATTATGGAGTTAATGTAACGTAGGATGGCTCTGATTTACAACACAGTGTTATTTTCTGTGTTTTATTTGTAGCTACTGTCAAACAAACTTGTTGACGAAGTGTTAGCAGGAGCTAGCGTGCTAACCTGGCTAGCGCGCAACACCGCGAGACGAGAATACTTGACGCTCACTTTATTCGACTTTAAATCATGACAAACATTTGTCACCCGTACTGACTGGACACAGTGCACAGAGTAGCTCTGGAGAGATGCTTGTGTGTACACAGCTGACACTCATCTCGCTGCATGTTGTGCTGAGCAGTGACAGCCTAGTGACAGCGGTCCTCCTAATGTCTGACCGTCCACACGGGCCTTGCGCGGTGTACGCAACATCTCGTCTCCACTAGCAGGTCATGAACTCATAAACACAGTTGTACAAGTGGGAGCGTTCAAGGAAAACAGCCACAACAAACGGCAGATAAAAACACACAGAATACCGTTTTAGCGGCTTCCGCCCACGTCCTGCCCTTCTTTTTCTTCTGCCTCTCCCTCATTGTGGATGTCTTGTTGCAGAGTAGTGTTGAATTTGTCTGTTCCAGTTGAAATGTTGCTGTAGTTACCGCGTAAGATCCACTCCGTCTGCCATGTTGGACTTACTGTAAAGAGTCATGTGACTCCGAGGGAAACGTCATCTTACTGTATAAAGCTGTCATGGCAAAGTCTTCAAGTTTGCCCCTCAAATATCGTCACACTGTTAAAATAATCGCCTAACTATTTTTTTCAAGTTTTGCAGGAAACACAAAAAACTTCACCAAAAGTGTAACATATGACATTTGTTGATCATTTCACTCAAAAATGACGTAACAAAGGATGGCTATTGGCATAGTAATTACACTGTGTGTAAATTATGTAACTCAAGAGAAATAAATGACTTAGGCAATTTTTTGAACATGCCTTTGTGACTTAAGCAAGCTATGGTAACACTTTATTTTGAAGGTGTCTACATAAGAGTCACACAAGCCTGTCAGAAACATGACATGACAAGTATCATGAGCATTAATGTTACTTCAAAGTGTCATTAATGTTCATGACACATCCCATGTCATGTTTATGACACGCTCATGTCACTCTTATGTAGACACCTTCAAAATAAAGTGTTACCATATCTTGCTTAAGTCACAAAGGCATGTTCAAAAAATTGCCTAAGTCACATTTTATTTTGACTTAGGCATAATAAATCTGCTTAAGTCACACACTTGACATAGGCCATTATCTTAAACACATGATCTGATCAACTGAGGATGTAGGAGGAGATGATTTAGGCAAAAAAAAACAATTTTGACAAAAAATGACTTAGGCGATTATTTTAACAGTGTGACGATATTTATAATAAAGCTGCCAATTATGTCCAGGACCACAGCAAGACAGCAACTTGACAAAAATACAGTTTGCAGTTCAACATCATTCATCAGTTTTTATTTTCATATGTAAGCAAATTAACTTTGCACAATTTCACAACTATGAAAAATAAGGCAGCTAATCAAGAGAGCATTGCAAGCTTTCCTCACATGTTTGGCTCACAATTACATTAGCTATAAATTGAAGCAACAATTCATCAAGCATACAGGCTAAACCAGGGTGGCCCCCCAGTGGTTTCCCCACCACCCTCCACTTTTTTTGGCAAAGA
The DNA here is from genome assembly GCF_030273125.1 of Centropristis striata. Classification (NCBI taxonomy): domain Eukaryota; kingdom Metazoa; phylum Chordata; class Actinopteri; order Perciformes; family Serranidae; genus Centropristis; species Centropristis striata. Next base: position 9,117,489 of record NC_081532.1, read on the forward strand.
CCAGATACATTTCCATAAAAAAGGAAAAGGAAATTAAAATTGCATTAAACCAAAAATAAGAACTGTTAAGATATTCCAAACAATTACTTTATGTTTATGTCTGGTTTCTAATGATTATGTTTTGGCTGTGCTATTCATTGAGACTGGGGTAAGCCAAGAGAAACGACATGGTTTTAGGAAACTGTTGTCAAAAATGTTGTTTGTTTTCCTGTTTAAAGGGAAACTTTGGTATTTTTCTACCTGGACCCTTTTTTCCCATGTTTCGTATCTGAGTAACTAATAGGGACAACAATTTTTAAAATTTGTCCAGTATTAAGTGAGAGCGCTGCAGCAGGGTACTGCAAAAACTTGCAATTTACATTAACTTTAAGTGCTTGTTGATCCGGTGTTTTGTGTCTAACCAAATTTTCCTTAAGAAGAAGTCCTGTTTCGAAATCTCGAGAGATGACTTGTTACTGTAAGACCAAGAAAGTGACGAGGAGTGAGAGGGAGTGAGAGTGAGGAGTGAAGGGAGGTGTTTATTGTGTTGAAGGACAAAAAAAGCTTAGCTTAGTGTTATGTTCATGGTTGAACGTTTAGCTGACTTTGAAAGTGTGGAAGAGGCCACATAAAATTTTAGAAAGATACCTCCTTCCTTAGCGAGACTTGGCTAGTCACAACAACAAACAGACCAGATCAAGTGTAAGGTAAAGGTAACCACTTGTAATAACAATCTGAGCTTGTCAGGGGCAAAAACAAGCACTTATTGTGGACATAGATTGACAGTGTGTAATTGCAATGAAAAATTACATTGCAGCCTGTTTCGTGGGTGCCGAATGCTGCACTCAATACTGAACCAATTTTTAAAAAAGTGTAGTCCCCATGAGTCACAAAAACATGGGAAAAAAATGTCCTATTGAAAACCACCCAAGTTTCCATTTAAATTGAAAAAATTCGTACTAAAGTGATTCTTCAAAAAAAAAAGAAGAGTGAGAAATCAATTTAAAATCAAAGTAAAAGGTTTCCCCAGCCATCTCTCCCAGATGCCATTCTGAAGTCCTTTGTGCCACCTTGAACTAAGGCCAGCGTTGTGTACAGTTGTGTTGACACACATCAGGGGCTTGTCTGAATTGGACCTCCCAGAGGAAGATAGGTAGCTGAGGAGGGTCTTCGTCTCTGAGAGGGAGAGGAGCTCTCAGCTCCTGATGTCAGAGTGGCAGATGATGAGGATGATGGGATGGGTGCTGCTTGTGGTGCCTGATACCTTTAGACCATAAAAAAGAACAGATTTGATTTATTATTTAAGATGCAATATGATATAATATGTTTACTCTCCCACATCATAAAATAAATAAATGTATCCAGGATTTTCTGGGGTTGAATAATAACAATATATCTCTACGTATTCAATCAAGTGCTGAGACATTTTAAGGGCTATACCTGTGGGTTTGCATTGGAAAAAAGGTTGGTATTTTTGGCGAAGTTGGTCAACAAAAATATAAACTACACGTGGTATGTGGTTAATGGGGAAACAACATGCAAAGACTCATGTATAGTGCTTTGAAACCTACTTTCTGTATTGTAAATAGACAGCTCCTCTTTAACTGCCACCACTCATACATGCTTATAACTCTTTCAGAAACTATAACAGCAATGTCAGGTCTTATCCTGAATTAAAACTAAAAACAAGATCATGTCTTCCTTTCCCCTCTCTGTTCTCTCACCAGGATTGGGATTTTCTGACCCGCGATGACGCAGCACCCCTCTCTCTAATGGGAACGGTTGCCAGAAGATCTGGCAGCAGCCTGGGAGAGAAGGCTCTCTCCAGGTGAGCCCCATGGAGGTTCAAGGCGAACATGGTCGGTGGAGACATGTCTAACTCCAACAGCATTAAATTCTCAGCCTGTAAGGAAAGATACAAGTAAAATTGTTGTCATAATATTATAATTAATCCAAGATTGCAAGAAGAAGCCTCTTTGAATTTTTAAACTCAGAGCAACAGTGTGGACTACTGTACTGCTACATGGTTGTACTGGAATAATTGAAATAATTATTATATTATTACAGTATATGTGAGCATATATAGTACGGGTGGGTAATTTAAGTTTTCCCCTTGATGTTTTCCAAAAGACTGCATCCTTTTTCTTGTCTTTTCTTTTAAATCCAGCCATTGTTAGATTGCTTGTTTCTATTAGTACAGTGTTGTTTTACTTAGTGATATTATATTGATGTGTCATAAGATGCAACTGTTAAAGCTGTGGAGGGTTTCCATGGCTACAACCATCTTCACATCCTCCAGCTCCAACACGGAGGCTGGAAAAAAGGGTGCGTAAGACCATGATTTCACATCTCTCTCTCTCTCTCTCTGCTGTACTTTTTGCCAACTGTCCGAGCACTGACCTGGTATCTCGATGGGGCCCCGGTTGCCGTGGAAACAGCCATATGTGCATATTGGCTGATTGGCCTCTTGTATCCCACAGCAGAGAGAGGCCTTCTCTTGACCTGAGTGGGTGCACTGAGATAAAGACATGGGAAATGACATTTTGGATTCAGTTTAATACACAGAACAGTTAAGATATATACTCCATATATGGTCACAGTTGATCAACCCCCAGTAGGAAAAATCTACTGTTATCTTCCACTCAGCTGTCTCAGTAAAAAAAATACCAAGGGTGTCTGGTTCTCTTTATATAAAGATATCTGTTTCTTGGAGTACATCAATTTTTAATAACATATAGGGTCAGATTGCTTTACAGCCCTGCTGTGTATGTTTAAAACACCTCTGACTTTGGTGACTCCTAGTGGTTGTACCAAAATAGACAACGAGGCTGACTAATGCAAAAACTGGGGCCATTAGGCTTATTAAAAGATGCTATAATCACAATTTTACAGAGGCAAACTGTTGTATCTAGCATCCTAAATGAAGAGGGTAAAAGGGTAAAAACGCCCCAAGTAATGTCAGAATGCCCCTAAAAACCTTAATGTAACTGTATTATATCCTAATCCTAAATTAAACCTTAATTTTATTTTAATTCAATTAATTTATTCATATTTAAACCTTTAAGCCTGATACAAATTGTCGATTTTGTATGACTATCTTATTGCCTCTGGATGTCTGACAACTTTTATGGTTAAACAGAGATAAGGCAGAGGTTCTTATTATTGATCCAGATAGTCTAGCTCCCAATGTTGTCCAGGTCCAATCTAAGAAAACTTTGCGTTATATTTTAGATAGTGGGGACAAAAAAAAAATCATACACTGGTTGAATAATCAATCTATAACTTTAACTGAAGGAGGTCATTTGTGTTAAAAAATGATTTTGCAATGGTCACTTTCCTTCAGCCTGTCTGATCTATTTATAGTTCTGTTACTCATTTCTATATTTCCCAGAAGGTTTACTGACAGCCCTGCAGATGCATTAAGGTGTAATATATTAAGGTCAGAAGAACCAAATAGCAATAGCAGAGTTAAAGTTTGTTTCCCCAGTTTTAAAGAAGCAATAACAAGGCATTGCATTCTGCTCTATTTACTGTAGGTAAATGGAAGGTGTAGAAACTTGTGTTTCTGCTGCTTCAGCGATGGATTTCTCCAAACAGGTCAGTTTTTTTGCCCTTTTAAAATTACTTGCAATTTGTTTCGGAGGATTTTCCTTCTCTACTGTTCCACCTAAATCACTCACCTCTCTGATGGAATGACCGGCTGGAGTCTCCACTGATCCTCCTCACTGTCGAAGTGCAGCCGGTTCATTATCTTGTTCTTTTCCTCTGGAGGTATAAAGTTCTCAATCAAGAGATATCTGCAATGTGAGATACAAGTATGTCAGCCGAGATCACAGGAAGCATTCTATTAGAACAACAGTAAAATAAAATAAAATATTTTACTTTTTTCCCCTATGGAATGCCATTAAGTCAGTATTAAATGTGTAAATAAAAATAAATAATAAAAAAACTAAGCAATATGTATACAAATGCATGAATAAATGTAAACATAAAAATATAAATGAGTCAACATAGTTAAATAAATAAAGAAATATGTTTTTTATTTTAAAAATGACTTCTTTATGGACTAGATTTATTTATTTTTCATTTTACAATTATTTCACTTACTGTCTTTCACTTTTTTATTATACATTGACAATTAAAAAATATATATTTTCTGAGATAATAATGTCATTAAGTGAGATTAAACTGTGAGATTGAGACTGAGACTAAAATTAGAACTCAGAGAATATCCTGTTATTATTATTTCTCGTAAATTTACGACTTTAATCTTGAAAATTCTTGGACTTTTTTTATTACCCCACTCCCACCGGCAACAATGGCCCTAGTACAACACAGCTTTTAATGTATTTCATCAATTCTCCCAACAATCCCCCTGTTTTTTATTAAAAGATTGAAAACTGTAACTCTTCATGACTACAGTGTTGTAGCAATTTTGTCATGCTCAGTTTCATTAACTCTTAATTCTAATTTATGCTTTTCCTCTCTTCATGTGCACGTAAAATTAAATAGAAAACCACACATGATGCAAGAAAAAGAGACAAAAAGCAACAGACAACATTGACATTGTGGCCACTTACTTGTACTTGAGTTCTCTGGTGAGTTCAGTCTGTGTCTGTTCGAGCTCCTGTCTGGTTACGACATGTTCCTCAAAAACATCCCTCGTCTCTGCCCTGACCAGCTGCAGTTTGGCATACAGCTGTGAACAACAGGAACAAATAAAATATCATATTATCAGAATCCCGAAATCCTGTGCTTTGTTGTCAAGGATCAGCGAATAAATCTTCCTTTTGTGGCCTTTTTAAAAAAACATTTAACTGGATTACCATCATCCAGATATAAACTTTTCAGCGTGGGGTCACTTTTAGTATTTATATTTGAAGAGACAAATCAACACGGGGGGCAATTGTAAGAATTAACTGTATCATTGTAATAATATATTATTACTACTATTATTTCATTTTTTAAGAGCAAGCTAAAGACTCATCTTTTTAATTTGGCTTTTACTTGAACCATTTAAAAATATTTTTCTGCTCATGCATCTTAGTGTTACAACATCTTCTCTTTTATTTATTTATTTGCTACTATTAATTAGTCTTATGTATGTATATATATATATATATATATATATGTATAATCATGCTCTATTTTTAATTATTTTTTATTGTTTTAATCTTTTTAATCTAGATTGTTTACTTTTTATTGTTATTATTATTATTATTATTTACTTTTGTTATTTATGTAATTTAATTTTATCTTACCTTACTTTATTTTTTATTTATTTTATCAAATGAATTTCTAACCTGCTTCCAGTGTTTCCTCACTGCTCAACATTGAGATGGCACTTCCTCAGTTTGTGCTTTGTTTTTAATGGGATGGGTGGATGGAGGGTCAGGGGTGGAGGGTTGGGGATGGGCGGAGGGTGTTTGCTTGTTTCTATGTTTTATTATTATTATCATTATTATTATTATTATTTTCTCCTTTTTTATGTGAAGCACTTTGTGTTACATTTCTCTTGTATGAAAAGTGCTATACAAATAAAGTCTGAAGTCTGATGAAGTGTTAAATGAAAGTTAATTAAATATTTATTTCTTTTTACTTCACTGTACTGCAATGCTTAATAACTTAATCACTGTGTTAAACTAATCAATTGCAAATTATGAATAAATGAATATACTTTTGATGAATTTAAAAGTTTTATTACATTTTGTTGCTAAAATCCACCTTGCACCACACCTTTCCACTGGGATCAGTATAATCCCAATTTTTTTTTTTTTTTAATCAAAGGTATCCTAATCCCCCTAAAAATGTTTGACACAAACTGAAGGTTTGATCCAAATCAAAACCAAAACTGGATTACAAGATTTAAGAATCCCTTTTTTCTTTGGAGCAACCCATTATCAAGATTTCATCCAATCTGATCAGATTACCTCTGAACAACCCTGGTCCTGGTGATGTCTCTCTTGGAAAAAAAAAGGATTCTCAATTGCAGATAACTGATTAAATTATGACTAATTGCTTTTGCGATAAAAGCATTAGGACGCGTCAGCCGGTGACTCATCTTACCCTTTTCAGCTTTTTCGTCTTGTGTTCCACCTCCTGCTGCAGGGAGGAGAACGTCTCCCTCATCTCTAACGTCTCCTCGTCCTGCAACATCATCTGCTGCTGAATCTCTCGCTCTCTTCTTATCTGAAAATCACACAGAACAGTCAGCAACATTCAAAATGAATAAAAACAGCACGTCTGTAAAATGAAGTTCATTAACAAAACATCTCTGTGTAGATTTAGACAGCCCACCAGTATACTTATGTCACTATGAATGGTGACACAAAATAATGTTTTTTTAATGAGGGGGGATAATTGATTATTGTTTTTTTTACAAACCTGTTCTGCAATTTCTTGCCTCTTCAGCTCCAGCATTTTTTGCTGTTCATTAGTGTGATCAATTATAGTCTTTCCTCCCTCTAACAGTTTGCTCTCCATAGCCTGTGAACAAAGAAATACAATGAATTATTTATGTAAATTTCTTTTGTCCCACCAGTGTCTCATTTATCACACACTGTACTGTATTGTGATCTTCACAAGTACCTTATATTTCTCAATGATCTTCTCCAGAGCATCTTGATCCCACTGCATGTCCACTAAGCTTTTTCTGTTTTCAATCAGGTGCTTTAACTTCTCACCGCTCCGCTGGCAGGTCAGAGGCCTGGGGATGGCACTTCCATCTTTCACATGATATGATTTCACCTCTGGTTCCTCCTCGAAAGCCTTCCAAACATCTCCATCCTTCTCTCTGAGCATCTCCTCCTCCACACCCACCATACTCTTACTCAGTCTTTTGCTATTCCTTCTCCTCCTCCTCTCCTTTGCGAGCATCCCTCGCTCCTCTAGCTGGGCTTTTAAGCGTGCAATCTCCTCCTGAAACTCCCTCAGCAGGGCGTCTTTGGGATCCTCGTTAATCCGAGGTTTGTTCTTTATGTTCTTGGCCCTGCTGGCGTACCTCAGCGTGGCCAGGGATTCATCAAAGTTCTTGTGCGAAGGCCCCACTGTTGCGAGCATGACTGTCTTTGCGTTGCCACCCAGCGAGTCCTGGAGCAGGCGGGTCAGTTTGGAGTCCCTGTAAGGGATGTGGGTGCTCTTCCCATCCACCAAAGCTGAAATAACATTTCCCAGCGCTGACAGGGACAGGTTGATTTTGGCTGCTTCCTTTAGCTGCTGCCCCTTCACACCCGTCTTGCTCTGGCGCTCGCTGCCAGCCAAGTCAACCATGTTCAGCTTCCCAACCCGGATGTGGTCCTCGCCATCTGGCCCTACTTCACTACACTCCACGGTTATGACAAAAATGGCATGAGAGCGAGAGCTGCGTTCATTCATGTTAGTGAACGCCACAGACCTGGACTGGTTGCCTATGTTCATCACATGTTCGATCTCAGTGGCGTTCTTTGTGACCACAGAAGACAAGTCCCTCACATAAACACCAAAGTCTGGATTTTCTTTCAGCTCCAGTTTCTTGCTGTTATCTTTGCACAGCAGATCTCTGATTTCCTCCTGGTAGATCTCGAGGTATGATGACCTCACCAGGTATTTCTGGTTCTGAGTTCTGGATATTTGTGTGAAAATGTGCTGGAATGAATTTGGTATAACCCCTCTGATCTCTGGGTCGTTTGAAATCCCCTGCATGGTGTGTGTTTTACCTGTCCCGGTTTGTCCATAGGCGAATATAGTCCCGTTGAAGCCCTGGAGCACAGACTCCACCAGAGGTCTCACAGCATCCTCATAGATGTCGATTTGTTTTGAAGCCCAGCCATACACAGAGTCAAACGTGAACACTTTCATGGGCTCATCAGGTGGTGCCTTCGGTTTCCTGATGGTGATCTGCCCCAGTCTGTCATCAATCTGCAAAATGTTTTCACAGCCCGTCTTCTCCTCTCTCCTGCTCAATGGCCGGCAGCGGACCACCACCCTCACCGCCTCGCAGTGTTTGCTTTTTGACATTTTCTAGTCAGATATTTAAAAAAAAGTCTCCTCACCACGTCAAAAAGACATTTTCTCGGGCGGGGTCCACACAATGTTCCTTCTCCGTACAGGTGCAGCAGCTCTCGGTCAGACACACCTCATGTGAGCCGCTCTCATCATCCCCGTCAGCGTCTCCTCCGCCCCGAGCATCTCTCCGATCAGAAGACGCGATGTCACAGGATATTAAAGGATGCTGCTGCTGAGGAAAAACACCCAGCCCCGGCCCAGCCCACACAGCCTCCCCGCGGTACACACCCTGCTCTGCGGACAATAGAGATAAGACATGTGACCTGCGCAACGAATTGGATTGGAGCGAATGTTCTCATGGTTCACAGCCGTGGTCTCATTCTGTACTCGTGATTAATTACCCTACTGATAGGTGAGCCCATACCAGCGCAGTTTTCAAATCCAGACTTATAACGTTATTATTCCATTATGACTTCTGTTAACCCTTAATAGGGCACTCATTGAAATACTTGCAAATTCCAAATTTCAACCTTAGAGAATATGGGAGGATATTACCTACACACAGCCAGAATGTGGACTGCGAATGTGTAAAAAAAACAAAAACATACGGACCCGGGGGAGGGGGGGTAATATTTTGAGAAATAAGTTTACGAGATTTAAAGTGGTGAATCTGCGAGAAAAAAAAGTTGCTTTTTCCGCAAATTTTTTCTGTTAAATCTGTGACTTTTTTGTTGTATTTTTATTTATATTCATACTTGGCCCTAATACGCCGTCATAGTCAAGTTCTCCTGGTACAAGCCACTGAAGACTAACTCTATTTGTACGACTGTTTCTTGCAGTCTTTTTTCAAAATTTTTCACTTTTACATTGGAGGTCAAGGTCAATAAAGTTGATATTATATTATTATCATACCTGATTGGTCTGATGTCATGGTGTCACTGTCTGTGACGTAGTCTGATCTTTGCTGATTAGCTGGAAAAAAATCCATGTGGTTCTACGACCTCACACAGAGACATGGGGACCCCATTTTGATATCCACTGAAGTTACCAAATATAGTTATTCGCCCAATAATCTTATTTTTAATACTACTTACTCATACTATTTTTCTATTTATTTTAAGCTTTACCTTATTTTTTAAAGTATTAGGATCTATATGTGTTAGTAGGATCTATATGTGTTATTTCCGCTTTTGAATTACTGACATTAATGAACTTTTCTAGAATATTCTAATTTATTGAGATGCATAGTCAGCTCTTTTAAACTGCACCTTAACCTTAATTGCACAATAAAAATACATAATTTAGCAAAAAAAAAGTAATGTCTTATCGGAACCCAACAGCCGTTTGATATCATGTAAAAACTTCTTTAGAAGGCCAAACAGACATCAGATTTTTCAAACGAACTCCTTAATTTTTTACTCCAACTTCTCTATACAGCACCTTGAACCTACTGCATGCTCTACGGCTGGTACTTGAACGCACCTTGAGAGGAAACGCAGATTTGATTCAATACCAAAGATTTATTTAGGCTTCGCATTTACACATTGTTCAAACAAAGCCAGAGAATCTTTAATGTACAAAAGAAGAGAGCCAGTCACTGCATCATACTGCTAGACATTCATCAATAATTAATTTGCCAGTTAAAACATTTTAATTCTTTTTTTTTTCTTTCAGAATCTCTTTACATCTGCAATGTGTAAATAATCGGCCTCCTTTTGCTCCTCAATCTATACAGCATCATCATCAAGTAAATCAATAATGTTAAAGTACAAAAAAAGAACATCCAATTTTTCCAACATAACACACCCAGTTGCCACTTTAGTAGGTGCACCAGCTAAAAGTAATACAACATTCCTGTAATAAATCTTAGTAGGTCATAGTGTTCAGTTTTTTATGTTGAGGCATAGGACTGCTGTATTAGGCTGCTTTAGCTTTAGTTTTAGCTAGGTGCACTTAATAAACTGGCCACAGGAGCGTACTTTCAGTAGGTTTACTCCACTCATGATATCAACGTTAGGCACATTCTAGCTGCAAACTGGAGGTCTATTGAAAGCTACTGGCACACACGGTGAGTCGGTCACTTGTGAAATTTCTTGCTGGAATCCTTTGCGTGATCGAGAAGGAGCTGGCATGGTGTGAAGTGATTCCCGTAGACGGCTTCATATTGCCTCATCTTCTCCACCAGCTTGTCAGCACCAAAGCTGTCCACGAAACGGAAAGGTCCTGGAAATGTTAAGATATTGTGTTAGAAACATTATCGCAGGATACATTTAAAATAAAAGATAGCAACATTGCTTGATATTTGTTTTAATGTTTCTATGCAGAGTTCATATGCTTTTTAAAATGTAAAAATTAAGCACCTTTAAAAAGGTATCTAAACCAAAATCTTCTGATTTAAAGCATTTATCACATTTAAACAACTTTCTGAACTTACTATAAATGCAATTGGAAAAATAAAGGTTAAATAATTAATTTACCCATAGCAATCAATGTATATTGACAATTTGGTTAGTTTACAAGCCTTTTCATATTAACTTTGACTGTATGTTTTGTCATAATATTTAATGCTTAAAGGATCAGCAGAGGACGTATTTAGCTATGAATGCTAAGTAAAGAAAAGATCTTTAGTCCGTTCAAACAACAAAAAGGATCAAATGGGTAAAAGAATCATATTATCCCAAAAAAGGATTTACATCAGAAAAGTTTAGTGCTACAATGTCAGACTTGTTTCATTCCAAAGCAAAGATTTTTGGGTTCTAAAGAGTGATTATGGAGATGAAAACTAGTTACTGTATTCACATTCAAGCATATTCCTAACCAGGAAAATGTTAAAATTAAGTACTATTTAAGACTTTGCAAGACCCCTGTCAACGAAGAGCTATTCTGCTAACAGTGGGATGTTTCATACAGCTTGGTTGCTGGTTAAACCAGGCTTATTTATTTGTACATTTGAGGCATGTTTTCCCGGACGTCCCGACGAAAAGAGGGGGGGCTACCTGGTTGATCCTGCCAGTAGCATATGCTTGTCTCAAAGATTAAGCCATGCAAGTCTAAGTACACACAGCCGGTACAGTGAAACTGCGAATGGCTCATTAAATCAGGTATCCATTTAAAGCTTAGTTTCACCTCAAACTAGACTGAGTTACTGAACTATAAATAATACTACATCGACAGGTAAATTGGTCCTTAAGGTCTGAATTTCATCTTAAAATGCTTTTTTTCCCCACTACAATTTCTGGGCCTTCAAATCCACACAAAAGACACCCTTGATGCTCTTTTCATTGACAGAGGATGCGGCCTCGGAGCACAAGTGGCTCAGATGACCGTGACTAAGGTTGAACTCTGACCTCCAAGGCAGGGGGGGAATCCCAGACCAAACACAGCCCCGATGTCTCCCTCCAGAGGGTTGTTCAAAATGCCCTCCTGCAAACACAGCACGGCCTCGTTGACGAATCGGGAAACGAGCCTGTACTGCACGTCAGAGTCTGAAGAACTGGAAAAAGACGTAATGTAAAATGTAAATCCAATATCACGGCTCAATAGGTCTTGTTTTGTCTCGTAAAAATAAGAAATGGAACCATTTGTCAATATCAACAGCAAGCCCTTTTATACATGCAATTATAGTAGTAATTTGACAAAAGACTACATTGCTACTTTTCCCAATAGTCTAGTGTCAACTTACACAGCAGGGTTTGGTGTCAACTTGTACTTCTCAAGAAGATCTCCAATTTCTGGGTTCACTTCTTTGGTCTTGAGTCCTGGCTGGTAGATGTAGCAGCCCTTTCCTGATTTGCGACCTTGAGGGAAAAAAAAAAAAAAAAGTTAAATAAAACATGTATGCATGCATTCAAAATTAAATACTTAACCCATCTAAAACTGAGCACAATCATTTAATGTACCCTTGAATCCCATCTCCACCATTGTCTTCAGAACCTCCACATTTCCACCACCAAAGCGGGAGCCAAAAGCTTTGCCCAGGTCTTCGGCCACGTGGGCGGCAACGTCAATACCAACTTCATCAGACAGTGTGGCTGCACCCACAGGGAACCCAAAGCTTGTGGTGAGTGCATCCAACTTCTTGGGGTCAACTCCTTCCTGGAAATGGAATTGGATGAATTAATCATACATTTAACAGCCATCATGAAATAATGAATATAGTTTAAGTGAGCCAACTCACTTAGGATTTAAGACCTAATACAATGTCAGCTGCATTTTCTACAGTAGTCATTTAGTAGAAGTACTACTAACCTGAAGCACTCGCACTGCTTCTGCCAACATGGGAGCCAGACACCTTGTCGTATAAAATCCAGGTCCGTCCTGCAAAGAAATTTATTGAAGTGCAATTACAATTTAATTATTAATGTGCATCATCGTGGTTGTCATTACTTAAAGCTCACTACTGTTGTGGTTAATATATTTGCTGAATCAACTTAAACCACTTAACCTTGTTGCAATTTTTAAAAGGTTGAAGAAATATTAATTGTTTAGTAACCAGTGTTGGGATCATTTTAAAAAAGTAATCTTTTACACATTACCTATTTCACTTACTTACTTATTGAATACAAAAGGAGTAATGGTCATTTTAAAAACCTGGCGGCCATCATTTTGAAAATGGGGCATTTCTTGGAGTAAAAAGTTGGTAAACGTTTAGTATGTATTTAAGTATCTGATACTACTGTAAACCACTGAGAAATGGTTTTGTTAGAATTGTTTTAAGGTTAAACCATATTTGCACCTGAATGTGATAATAGTAATGTGCCATTTTGTCACCCCAGCACTGTTAGCAAGTGCACAGAAACAAACATGACGTTTAACCTCACCCCAACGACAATGATGACTTTCCCCTGCTTCAAGCCGACGGCCACGGCAGACGCTGTCGTGTCCTTTGACGTCTGATCTGTTGTTATAATCTCCAGGAGCTGCATCTTGTCCACTGGAGAGAAGTAGTGCATCCCAATCACCTGATGATACAAAGGAAATTATTACATCAAACACTGTTCTCCTTCATTTAGAAGTACTTTTAAACTTCAAAGCTCCCCGGTGCAAACCTTGTCTGGTCTCTTGCTGGCAGCAGCGATTTCCTTGATGGGCAAAGCAGACGTGTTGCTGGCAAATATGCAGTGAGGGGGAACCACCTGCAGAAATATGTTGGTTAATTAGTTTAGCTGTGACTTTGAGCTCAATCTGACAGCTGGATATACTGCTACAAAAATTATATTTACAACAAAGCAGGCACATTCTCTTTGTACTAAAAAGAGGCTTAATATGCCTCGGTTTCACACTTACAGCCTCCACCTCCTTCAGGACGGCATGCTTGATGTTAATGTCTTCAAACACAGCTTCAATAACCATGTCAGCCTTTTCAAAGCCACTGTAATCCACCTGGCCGGTCAAGTTGGACAGTATGGAGTCTCTCTGAAATGACGTGATGTTCTTCTTTTTCGTCTTGTCGTTGAGCCTTGTTTAAAAGGAGACACACATTTTAGTTTCCAACACATATGTGCTACAAAATTTACGTTTAATTTTAAATATCATATTTCATTTAAAAAGCTATTCTGTCATTAGACGAGAATGATACTTGAACACCACAACCCATCAGCTGGTTTTAAAGGTTTGATTGCCCAATTTCAGACGGTCCTTGAACAAATCGTGTGACAAAAGTGATATTTCATCAAATCACTTCATTTTACATGTCTTATTTAAAATCTTGTTGAAAATAAACTGTTTGCACTAACCAGATCCTGTAAAAAAACATTTAATTCTGTCATGTGACAAAAAAGGAATTCAAATAAATTGTATTTGCCTTTTTCCATGATCATTACAACTGTGCTATACTGCACAAAATATTTTTTTGTTCTCCATATTTCTAGTCATGATTGGGCTGTTTGCAGAGAAGTGCAGGACTTATTATATTATACATTTACTGCAGTAATAAATGAGCCTGTGGTGAGTAAAATGTGATAGGAGCTAAAAGAAACTTAGATTTACATTTACTAAAATGTACATTTTCTAATATGATAACCCACCCTTTGTAAACCTGCTGCTGTCCCCTGGCCAGTCCAGGCACGGTGGTGTCCTTCAGGATCGTGTGTACACCTTTGTCCACAGTAACCTGGGCGACACCTGCTCCCATCAGACCTGCTCCCAAGATGGCAAGAGTCCTTGTGGTAAACAATAAAAAAAACAGACAATTTAAATTTACCACAAAAAATGCAGGATGAATCTTATATTTGTTTAACACTAAAGCAAAGACTCTGGACAGGTTTCTATTTGCCTTCAGTGTGAATGTGACTTTGTCAATATTGCCGTCCAAATATTTAACCATGACCAGACAAACTGGTCGGAAATAACGGTTGTATATGTGTTCATTATCCCACATCACACACACAAGCTCAGTGTGGGAAAGCGATACACACTTACTTCACTTCTCTTTGAGGAACTCCAAAGCGGTTCTTCTTGCACGCGACTTGACCGTGGTAGAGACCAATCAGGGCTGCAGATTCTGAAGTTTTTGCCAACTGTCCGAAATTCTGTGACAAACATGGAAATCGATGATGCTCACTTGCACAATGGGATACTGTCAATACCAAGTTTGCCACAGATGTAGGCCTCCAAATAACTTACCTGAGATTCAGCCAGGTATCCAGCAACAGGGCCTTGTTCTATTCCAGTCTTTGCACTCTGAGAAGGGAAAATATTTCACAGTTTAAAAATGAGACTAACTTTCATAAAGGATTCTAACATTATTAACAAAATCAGATAGTCTGCTACTGGATTTTTCAAACCAATTGTTAATTTTTGTTTTGTTTTACTTTTAAGTCACACTCATTTCTTTAAGCTTCCAAATATATACAATTAAAAAAAAAAAAGTTATTGCATAGAAGGATTTTTTTTTTTTTTTTTTTTTTAAAACTTACTTCGATGATTTTCAGGGGTGCTGGATAAAGTCCTTTGCTCTGCTTCATAACTTTACCGTGGACAGTTTTGTAAATCTGATTCCGCACGATCTCAAAGCTCATAACGTAGTCTTGAATTTCTGTGGAGAATGAACATTTTCTCCTTAATGTAGCTTTTTTTTTTCTCCATGATGAAAAAAACTAAAGTGACAACACATAGTCCAATGCTCAATTAATGCATCACAACTTACTCTGCATCGTGCTTTTCTCTTTGCTGAGGGGGATCTTCTTATTGACGATCCCTTTGGCATATTCAATGGCAACTTCCTCAAGGTAGTCTATTGTTCTTTCCTCTGGACTCTTCAGTCCAGGTCCTTTAAGAAGCAGCAGAATCATGACAAGATTCAGTTTAACAGTTAGTTATAATCTAAAGAGCAATAAAAGACTCAATCTTTTATCAAGCAGTTTTTTGGATTACTGACAAACAATTACAATATTTACAGGTGGCAATACTTTAAAACCACTTGAAGCAGTATAATGTTATTTAATATATGAGAGTCAGGATAGCTTACCTAAGGGGTCTACAAGTTGGTTGACGAGCCCCATCTTCTTGGCTTTATCAGCTCGGATATTTCTTCCTGTTAGCATCATGTCGAAAGCATTGGGTAGACCAACCTACAGGTGATAAAATAAAACATATGAACTTATTTATCATCAGTATTTCCAGTAGATATAGTCCTGTAAATTTGAAAGACAGTGTTTTTTTATACAAGACATGGTGTAATAATCTGTTTGCAGCCTCTCCATGGTGCACGTAAACATCTTAAACCAATTATGAGCATTAACCAGATTATTTTGCTTTACAGCCTCGCCATTTCAGGCCTTGTCCTGATACAAGATACTGTGTTATAACAAATATAGGACACACTAAAACTGCATCACATTTTTTGTCTTTAAATAATGTAAAAGTACTTTAAACAGCATATTTAGGGAATATTATTTCAGTACTAACCATCTTGGGGAGTCTCTGAGTACCACCAGCTCCAGGTAGGAGACCTAGCATGACTTCAGGAGTACCAAGAACTGTCTTCTTGCTCTTTGTTGCAATTCTGTACTGGCAGGCAATGGCAAACTAAAATGCAAAGAGAGGCCGTTAGAGAAGGCATTATTATCAATCATCAGAGTCAAATATTTCCAGTGTAGTCAAACTGAAATATTATCCGTTTACCTCCAAGCCTCCTCCTAAGCAGGAACCATTGATGGCAGCAACAATGGGTTTAGGTGATTTTTCAATCAGATCGAACATCTTCTGCCCTTCCTGAGAAAGTTGGGTGACCTCTTCTGGAGTCTTGCAGGCCTGGATCATACTGTAACAGATGTGAAGTACATCAAAAGAAAATCCAAGGCATGGCCATTTTAACAATTAATTCAAATATAATAAAATATCTCAATTCAGTCATTCACGCACACAACAGTAGAAGTCACAATTACAGGAATAAAATGCCACACACAATTAAAATATATCACACATTGTCTTACTTAATATCTGCTCCTGCAATAAAGCATCCCGGCTTTGAAGAGATGAGGACAGCACTTGTAACATTGTCGTTGGCCCACACTTCCTGCATTACCTCTCCCATCTCCTTTTGCATTTGGATTGACAGTGTGTTGACCTGGAGGTTGAAATGACCATTAGGTTAACATCACACTCACATAATGCAGAAGTGAAAACTGTCAGTCATTTTTAAAATTAATTTTAATATGTCCATTTGTATAACATTTACTCACTCTGTGTTATCTTAAATTCTTGAAGAAAACTTTGTTTCTCTCATATAGCTCCAGTGAATGGCAAATCCAAAAACTGAGTAAATCCAAAATGATATGAAGTAAATGGGGGCAGCATTTAACATCAGCAAAAATGATTAAAAAAAAAAAAATCCATTTACAGACTCTCACAACTTGGGCAGTTTAACCTAAGAATAAGTAAATGGGTAGCACACCTGCGCCAACATGAGACCTCAGTGGCAGAACTGTTTTAAATATAGATTTTAATGAAAATGCATGCTTTTGTAGCAAGTATACAGCTGGATAAATGAACTTGGATTATACTGTACAAGTTGTGTGAGAGTTGGTAAACATATGTCCCCATTAACTTAAGTTTATAAAAAGATTTACTCCATTTTCAGATTCTCGGTTGACCAGGGAGTTATGCGAGTAAAACAGTTTTCTTCAAGAATTCAAGGTGACACAGGGTGAGTGATTGATATAAGAGGTTTCACAATTAAATTCTAAACTAAAACTTGATAAAAATATGTTTTCACTTACAATTATTGAAATCAAAAGCAGGAGCAGCAACATTACAAATCAGATCCTTAGGCCATATGATATATGGCAGTTAGATCACACTTGATACCATATATCCCATCTTTAAAGAAGATTTTAAATGAGAAAATGTCTGTTGTCAGTTCATAAAACCAATGATCTGCTGATAATTATCAATCAAGAATCAAAAGTCTAACAATAACATGGCCTTCAGTGCTGCTGGGGAAAAAAAAGTCTAATCAAACTGGTTTTGGAAACTCAAGACACCCCTTATTGATATACAAATGATAATTTAAAGGATGGAGTATTCCTTTCATGACCACACACCTTGGAGTTTGGGTCGTTGATCCGCACAACAGCAACATCGCCCTTGACTTCATAGTTCACATGGGTTCGGGCTAAAAATAGAGAAGGAACACATTCTATAGTGGGAAAATAATTATGTCACTGCACAGGGTGACCTCTTTTCACCCATACACTGCATTAATGTGAATGTTTATAATTACCTAGCATTGCAGGAGCTACTGAGAAGGTGCGAGAAGTACCGCCTGTAAAAAAAAAAAAAAAAAAAAGGGAAATGACAGTAGGCAAAGTTTGTTACAGTAATTGTTTGAACATATCGTCACCCTCTTAAAATAATTGCCTTACTCATTTTTTCAAGTTTTGCAGGAAAAACAAAAAAATTCACCAAATGTGTAACACATGACATTTATTGATCAATTCACTCAAAAAGGATGTAACAAAGGATGGCTATTGGCATAGTAATAACACTGTCTGTAAATTATGTAACTTAAGAGAAATAAATTACTTAAGCAATTTTTTGAACATGCCTTTGTGACTTAAGCAAGATATGGTAACACTTTATTTTGAAGGTGTCTACATAAGAGTCACACAAGCCTGTCAGAAACATAACATGACAAGTATCATGAGCATTAATGTTACTTCAAAGTGTCATTAATGTTCATGACACATCCCATGTCATGTTTATGACACGCTCATGGCACTCATTGGTAGACACCTTAGAGTAAAGTATTACCAATACTAGTGTCAACAATAAAACACTGTTTAATCTGAAAACTAAACAATCTCCCTCTTTGTCTAAGAAGTGACAATTAAAGGGGTAAAATCACATGATCTGATCAACTGAGGATGTCGGCGATTTTACCATAGGTGGCCGCCGTCATGAGGAGATGATTTAGGCAAAAAAATTAAACTATTTTGACAAAAAATGAGTTAGGCTATTATTTTAACAGTGTGACGATATTTAACACGTCATGCAACCTGGTGCACAATTGCTGAGTTGCTTCAACGTCCATATAAGAAACACTATAGAAAAGCCTTTAAAAATGTAGATAAACGAACTATCTACCTACAACACACTGTATATGTGACGTTCCCGTAATACAGCCATGACCTCAGACAGACTCGCTGTGCTGTGCAATCCAGAAGAGAAATGACCCTTCACCTACATTCTCTGCTGCCATTCAGACAGAAGCCAACACAATGGCTGATCGGTCACACAGGTCTTCATATTCATGTCTAAACTGTCCTAACAGAGACATCTTATTGTCCCAAGAAGAAGCGAACAGTCTGATTTAAAACTTTAATTTTGACCCAGAGACGTAACTTACGTAGCAGCCAATGTGCTAGCATAGTTAGCAAGTTTTACTTAAGTTTGCTCGCTAAAACAAAAAAGTTCCACTTTCAATTAATATTCTGGAGAGACTTTAATTTAGATAAAGGTATGCTGTAAATACAAAACGACCCACCTGAATGAAGTACTACCACACATTTCTGCATTGTACTCTACGGAGCTAGCTGCTAGTCTAACAAGCTAATCACCCATCTACGACCTTAGCAAACGCCGCAGTTTGAGCATCATTCTCCACGCTGGTTTCGTTTTTACAAATATATGTTGTTTCTACCTGTGAAGAGAGCGTATTGCCTTGGTGTGAATCTGGAAAGAACACCAAGGGCTCGTACACCAGCCATCTTGGGAGGGGAGGTCAGCCAGAAGCGGTGTGAAGTAAAGTGAAGTGAAGCTAGCTCCCTCGCTGTCAAAGTACAATCATTGGTACTTGGGAGAGGAGAGCAAGATTGGTGACTTTATGCCACTTCCTGAAACTCGGCTCAATCAGAAAAGAACCTGATTGGCCGTCATTGAAATTACTCGTATATCATTGGCTGAAAATGAGGTACTTGCATCTCATTGGACGTTCAAGGACTACAAAACTCCTCTTAAATCTCCCACTTTCCCAAGCTCGACCAGCCTGACGAAGGAATTTATGAAAGTAATAAATTAATTGAGCCTGAAATAAACCATACATCCGAACACTGACGACTAGAAATAATTTATTTTTAAATTCAATTTTTTATTCAAATTATATATATATATATATATATATATATATATACAAATTATTATGAATATGATTAATAATAACAATAATAATAATAATAATAACAATAATAATAGTAATAATAATAATAAAAATAATATATTGGGTTTATAATATAAACCCAATATCCGAACACCGACGACTAGAAGTAATTTATTTTTAATTATATATTTTAAATATATATATATATTACAAATTTGTGCATATAGCAAACCTGCAATCAAAAATAAATTAAAAAATAATATAAACCCAACATCTGAACACTGACGGCTAGAAATAATTTGTATATTCAAATTATATTATATATATAATAAATTAATGAATTATTATTATTATTATTGTTATTATTATTATTATTATTATTAATAATAATAATAATAATGATAATAATAATAACAATAACAGCAATAATAATAATAATAATAATAATAATAATAATAATAATAATATAAACCCAACATCCGAACACTGACAACTAGAATAAATCTGTTTTAAATTCAAATTGTAGTTGAAATTATTATTATTTATAATTTTTAGGTCAAATATATGAATTTGTAGGCATTACAAATGTGTGCATATAACAAAACTGCATTTAAAAATAATAAAAAATAATATAAACCCAACATCCGAACAGTGAAGACTAGAAACAATTTTAAAAAAATTCTTTTTTCATTAAAATTATTTACAAAATATTTTTAACCCAAATATAAGAAGATGTAGTAATTACAAAAATGTGCCTACAGCAAACCTGCAAATGTTAAAATAATAATAATAATAATAATAATAATAATATACCTTATGTGAAAGCAATTGCAGCATGCTGCCACAAGGCGGAAGCGGAAATCAGTTTGAGAGACTTCCAACTTTTTTGTCCTGGAAGGTTTTCATTGCCTTTGGCTACTGATTTTAGAAAACTGTTAGTGGTTCATTTGAATTTCACATATTTGACGATCATCCTAACTATCCTTCAGGGCAAACTGTTAGAACTGTAACTGTAACGTTCACAAATGCCCATTTGAAGGGTTTATATCTTTTTGGAACTAAATGGATTCTTCCATTGAGACCACCTCAATACAAAACAAAAAAAGGCTTTTTGGACATACTACATATAACCAATATTTAATATATACATTTGACATTTTATTATATGTTACAATAACATATAATAAAATGTTTGTGATTACTTTTGGACCTGTTGAACAGTCTCTTAATTAATGTTCACTCAATAAAGCTCAAGGCAAAATGATTGGTTAATGAAGTCTGTTCTATTCCGTTATTAAGTTTGTACAAATAAATTTATGTTTTAGTTATTCCTATACTGCAAGCAGTTACTCACAACTATAGATATTCATTAATCCACACTCTGCAGCTACACAGTTTGAATTTAAGGCTGTTAATTTACATGCAAAATCAAGCAAAATGCAAATACATGCAAACTGACTGCACACCACTTCCAAAAATAAAAAGTTCACTCATTACAATGTTAGCATTTGCTGGGAATAAAGAACCAAACTCAAATCATTTAGACATTTTCAAGAGTCATATATTTTATGAGTAACAGTTATATCAAAGAGACATTTCCCCTTGAAAATGAAATTTGAGCTCTAAAGAGGTTATCCAATATGTCAAAAAAACATAAAAAACATTTAAAGGAAAGACTGAAACATGAAAGTTCATTCCTACATCCTGTATCGATCACAGCACAAAGGTGACACCCTGTGTACAAACTAGTGAATTACATTACATAGACCTTTCTTTAAGAAATGGCTCCCACACATTTAAACAGGTGACCACTGTCACTGAGTTCATGCTGAGTATGGCTGAAGTTTACTTTAAATGTTATGATGGCCAGGGATAAATATAGCTTGATGATAAAGCTCCGGCCCCTTTATCCATGTGGCCATTTATCACTAGCAGGACTTTGCATTATTTTTGCATTTTTTTTGCAATAGGTCAACCTCATAATATCCCTGGTAAAATAAACACATCTCACTGTGGTCTCAAAATGAAAACATAAACTTAGATGAAAAATAAACAGAATTACCAAATTGACTTAAATGTATGATTTAATCATGATCTTAATCTCTGTTACTGCAGGTGTTTTTACCTCAGCGAACAGGAACTGATCATTGTCCTGATATGTTGTATCTTGTCCAATAATTTACAGGCTCTGCCACAATCTGACTTTCACTGTGTCAAAGCAAGATGCTGCAGAATTGCTGTGGCAAAATTCAAAGATGTGCATTTCCCTGATTAATTGTCGAGTTGTCCCCTTAACTGGAAAACACTATCACAGTGTTGGAGGAATTACTGAGAGTCTTTACTGGTATAAGAGTAGCAAGTGTTATATTAGTGTGTTAATATTAGATTATTATAACTGATCCAATAAGGTTTCATGCATCTGTAATATCATGTCATATTATCAAAGACAAGCACACGTTCCATATGTTTTGTTTGTGTAATTTTGATTGTCAAACAATTATCTTTCAAATAAATGTGAGTAAAAAGGGCCTTTTCAATGTAGAATTATAAAGTAATATAAAACGGAGTAAACAAGTAAGGCACAAATTGATTAGTCGACTAATTGGTTATTTAAGTCTTCATTGACTAGGATTTCTTTGGTAAATTAGTCATATTTATGCATTTTCCTGCTAAATGATTTAAATGATCCTGTTAAATTATGAGCACAAGATCTGTTCACAACACAAGTGGTTCTTTTGCGTGATTCTTTGTGGAGAAAATCAATTTTAGCAACAATTAACAGTGACTTACTTCAGCACTTATATAAATAAACTTGATTTAAATAGCAAATTAATCGAGAAAATCATATGGGTTTAATATGTACTCTTCATAAAATTAGAATTATGGATTCTGTGTTAGGAATTCAGGATTTTAGCTTGTAACAGAGTGATTTTGCAATGTAGTATTGCCATTTTTATTTTTGAAGAGATCAGAGTTCTTATTTCACTGCGGACTGTTCCCAACTTGAAAGTATATTTTTAATGCGCAATTGATTGCACTTTTTTCACTCCTGACCTTTGACATGAGCGTGTACGAGGGACAAGTGAAGGCAGCACCAGTCTTTCTAGGAAGGCGGGATCATGTGCCGCTAACTCGAAAAAGAGCCAATCAGAGGTCAGCTCTCCACATAGCAACCCCAATCAGCGAAGAGGGACTGTCTGGTTGCGAAGGTAGTGGTAGTGGTGGTGTACTGGAAGAAGCAAGTGTTTCCTTTGGGCTTGCTTGCTGCTAGGTTTAGTAGCAACATTCAGCCCATATATGTGCTAAGTTTGGCGCCTAACTAAAAGGCGTTTAACTATCTTGTTTAATAATATTTTTTTCTGCATGTTAATATTGCAGATTAGCCTGCGAGGTGAGCGTAACCTTGCCTGAAAAGCATCTTTGAACATAATTGGAACACGAAATTACGATGCCATCCCCGATGGAGGGATCTTCCAGAGAAGGTGACCTCTTTACTGTGAAACATGAGCTGAAACATGGTAAGTTAGCAGCAAGCTGAACTTTTATTCAGTCAATGATATTATATCGTTATGGAGACACTTGCCAGGGGGGTGGGGATGTTTGCTGGCTAGCTTGGAGGAGTCAACTGTCACTGTCAATGGGCATTACTAGTGGGCGAGACCGTGAACGTTACTCAGGTCCAAACATGGCAGAGGGAGCTAACGTTAGCTGGCTGTCCTTATTACTATCTCACGCTAACTAACGTTACCTAACCATTTCACTATAGCTAAATATGATAGCTAACCGCGACCTAACAACCGTGGTCAACCCCAGGTAATAACATTAGCTAAAGCTAGTTTTGAACATCGTCACACTGTTAAAATAATCGCCTAAGTCATTTTTTGTCAAAATTGTTTAATTTTTTGCCTAAATCATCTCCTCATGACGCCGGCCACCTATGGTAAAATCACCTACACCCTCAGTTGATTTTACCCCTTTAATATAATGGCCTATGCCAAGTGTGTGACTTAAGCGGATTTATTATGCCTTAGTCAAAATAAAATGTGACTTAGGCAATTTTTTTAACATGCCATTGTGACTTAAGCAAGATATGCTAACACTTTATTTTGAAGGTGTCTACGTAAGAGTAACATGAGCGTGTCATAAACATGACATGGGATGTGTCATAAACATTAATGACACTTTGAAGTAACATTAATGCTCATGATACTTGTCATGTCATGTTTCTAACAGGCTTGTGTGGCTCTTATGTAGACACCTTCAAAATAAAGTGTTGCCATATCTTGCTTAAGTCGCAAAGGCATGTTAAAAAAAATGCCTAAGTCATTTATTTCTCTTAAGTTACATAATTTACACACAGTGTTGTTACTATGCCAATAGCCATCATTACACTTCTGGTGAAGTTTTTTATATTTCCTGCAAAACTTGAAAAAATTAGTTAGGCGATTATTTTAACAGGGTGACGACATGTAACGAGGCTAAATGAGACCCTAACCATCGACAGAGATTTCCAGCAAGTTTAAGTCACTATCTGCGCCTTAACTTAATTCCAAACGGGTTTTTTTTAGTTATTGCCTGGTTTGATAGCTATCACAGCTAACTTCTCCTTAGCCAAAGAGGAGACACAGCTGCAGTGCTGTCAAGTCTCAAGAGTAAACGTTAGCTTGGTTTCATTATGCAGGGGTGGACATCAACAGTCACATAAAGCACTGCTAGTTCGTGTTATAATTTGATTTAGTGAAATTATTTATTTTTCTGAATGATAGTGAAAAGTAGAGTGCAAGCAGCATCTTAAAAAATGTCTTCAAGGAAATACAGTTCACGTTACAATTCCCAGATATTTCTGATTGAGACTTCAGTGAAGGTGGTTGTTTTGAGTGGAGGTGCATGTCTACTGATTCAATACAGAGGGCTGCTAATTAAAGTTGGACACCGCTTCTGCTGCAACTGGTTTATAATGACACAGTGCTGCTGTTCAGGCTGCAACATGACTATGCTGCACCCCCATTTACTGCCCTGCCCTAAATATGCAGTCAGTCGAGTTGTCACTGCCACTAGTTTTTGTGTGTAAATTTCGTAATTCTGTATCAACTAAACCCTGCTCCATGATTTGACCTCCTATGACAATATAGCAAGATAATCTACTAAGTCCATTCATTGTCTTAATCTTCCTGATATATATCATGGATTTTTTAAATAGAAATTGTAAGAATACGCTACAGGGCACATAACTGATATAGTCAGAATATGTCCAGTTACAATATAAGCACAGAAAATTACATTTTCTGAATGAGCGGTGGGTTGTAATGTAGTCGTAATTAGATGTTGGTTTTTTTTATGTTTGATCACTCAGGAAACCAACCAAAATACACTTTGCAATGTAAGCTATTTATGTTGAGGAACATTGGCATTTCGTTCCTGTAGACTGAAGAGGGTTTCTCGTGTCCAGCAGTAAGGGAATCATCTGTCTGGACACCTCTGTCAGTCTATTAATAAACATTGAAATCAAACTTGGCCTTGGCAGATGAGCTTGACAAGAGTGTTATGCAACCTGAACCCCTGACCTCAAATGTGAAGGACAGCATTGTTGTTTGAAATGATAAAGTGTGCACTCGAAGCCTCTAATAGTTGCAGCATTTCTTCTCGTGCGTAACAGGAGAAGCAGCGGAAAAGATTAAATCAGCCGCTTTAATTGCTCAGTAGCCTATTTTCAGAGTGTGAGACAGAAGGAATGTGTTCACTACAATGGACATGCATGTGTAAGAGCGTGCTATGCTCAGTCAGCTGTGCTGAGAGAGACCATGATTTGGAAAGACATGAGGAGTCACTGACAGCGTGCTGAATTCACTGAAGATCTCTGATGGAAGATAATGACCTTTTGCTGGTTAATGTGGCAAGTGTGCTTGCAGTTGTTTCATGAGAAATGATCACATACTGTTTTTTAGATCCTTGTTTACATGAAATACTAATTATGCATGTTCTGTCTGCAGTATTTGCACATTTACCATTAATCAAATTCATTCATTCATGCATTTATTTAACCACCACTCAGACTTTCCCAACTTTTCCAATGTTTTAAATCGCTGATCCTCCTCTTTAATGTCCACTTCTGCAACCTTCTAGCATTGCAGGGTTTGACTTTATTTGCCTCAAAGCATCATGGCAGAGAGTCTCTTTGTATCGAAACAAAATGCAAGAATTCATTATTTATAACGTGGGCACCAAACAAAATAAAGTGTAAGGTGATGTAATATGCCTTCTGGTGTCCAGCTTTTGACAACAATGGCTTAAAACAACTGATCAGCTTCAAATGTTATTACAAGTTGTCTGTATCAAACAGTATTCTAAAGACAATGAGAATGTCTTTACTAATTTTGACTAGAAGCCGCTCATTTTTTTTTTTAACCTTTTTTATCATTTAGGAGCAGAAACAGTTAAACTGTAGAGAAAGACTAGGGTTAAAGGTGGTCTAAAGACTTGTAATTAAAAAAAAAGATCCAGACCCTTCACGTTTTACTCCAATCTGCATCCACAACTTGTAACCTATATCTTTAATGACTTGAGTTTATGACATTATTTCAACATTATTAATGAATGGCTTGTAGGTCATGCTAATTCTCCTGTGAGTCTTCTTAATGCGGCACCAGTCATGATAGGCTGGAGGTTTATAATGGGACCGCAAACAGCAATTACAGTCGCAAACAGCAGGGCTGTCAGTGCAGTGAATATAAACATACATTTTCCTGTGTTCCAGATAAGTCTCAAGCAAAAAAAAAAACCTAATACGGAAAATATTCTTTGCCAGCTGCTCACTGATGCAGTGTCTTTTTGTACAGATGTAAAAATATACTCTTACACATACTTTCCTCAGTGAATGACCCCTAAGGGAATACATCTACTCAACTGATCTCTAGGAACATGCTGTGCCTGGCTGTTTGTTGTTTCTTTCACTTTAGTATTATATCATTTAAGCCACATTAGTTTTGTTATATGAATTGAGTGGTTTATCGGATTCTCTTGTAATATTCTATCTCTGCTCTGACTTTAGCCAACCTGACAGGCCATGTAGAGAGGGTGGGCATTGAAAACTTTGAGCTTTTAAAGGTGCTCGGCACAGGAGGTGAGTGAAACTTTTAACATCTCTCTGTGTTGACCAGAATGTGACATTTAGACCACAGTTTCCATGGCAGTGTGGCATCAGATAATGTGTGTTTTTGGAACGATAAGCATGCCATACCAGTCATTCTGTTTCAGCCTTTGCTCTGCACTGATCTTTGCCCTCTGTCTTTGTTTATTTTAACCACCAGCATATGGCAAGGTGTTCCTGGTGAGGAAAGTGAGTGGTCATGATGCAGGGAAGCTGTATGCCATGAAGGTGTTGAAGAAGGCCACTATTGTACAAAAGGCAAAGACTGCTGAACACACACGGACGGAGCGGCAAGTGCTGGAGCACATCCGCCAGTCTCCGTTCCTCGTTACACTTCACTATGCCTTCCAGACGGATACCAAGCTGCACCTCATTCTCGGTTAGAATATTTTATACGAAACTGCCTTCTGAAATGGTTTTTCACCAGCTGAATTAATTCACATCAACAGATTTTTTAGGATGAAACTTGACATGCATGATATCTTTTTTTTTTTATTCTGATAGATTATGTAAATGGTGGGGAGCTCTTCACACATTTGGTGCAGAGGGTGCGATTTAAGGAACAAGAAGTTGCCTTGTACAGTGGAGAGATTGTGTTGGCACTAGAACATCTACACAAGGTAACCCAGATATCAAACACAACCAAAGCCTGTTGTCTGTTCAAATGTTATCTAATGAAAACATGCTCTGTGTTTCTCTTGTCCTTCTGTCATTTTCTTGCTGCAGCTCGGGATTGTCTACCGGGACCTGAAACTAGAGAATATTTTGCTGGATTCAAGTGGTCATATAGTTCTCACAGACTTTGGCCTCAGTAAAGAATTTGATCAGGTACAGTGTCTCATGTGTTAAAAACCTCAAAATCTTTAACCCCCTGTCGCTGAAACAGTTTCAGGGAATTTTTTGCTCCAGCTATATTTTACCCACTGTGCCCTTGTTTTTCACTGCGGCAAGTCATGTACCTCTATGGAAACGGCACAATCATTGCTAGAAGTACAGAGAACTCAAAACTGTCTTTCGCGTCTTTTTATTTGATTTTTTTACAGGATGTGGTTTGTGCGAACGTGACTTTGATGAAATATCCTTATTTCAGGCTTAGTTTTTATTTTTCCTGAATGAAACCTTAGACACAGCAATTTAAAAATCCAATGATAATTCATTTCTAGTTCTACAGTTTCTGGTTATGATAAATGGTGGAATTTGGCCCTTTTTAAAAATAGAAATAAATAAAAAAGTTGTGTGGTTGTGATGTTTAAACTGCTATAAATTATGAAAACATTAAAATAAGATATTTTTCCAAAGTTTGACCGTTAAATGTTGCTCATTAAGTCATTAAATGTTCTCTGGGGAATTATTTGTATTCTAGAGGTGTAACAAACACGATGAATGCATGTCCTTCCTCAGAAAACATTGGCAAACCTACATTTTTCTTATATATTAATACCAAGTTCTAAAGGGCTTTAATCTTTGTTTTATTAGGATTCTAAAACGTGTGTGTTTGTTAAAACAGGTTGAAAGGGCGTTTTCTGTCTGTGGCACGATTGAATATATGGCTCCAGAAATTGTGGAAGGAGGAGAGTCCGGACATGACAAGGTAATTTGTAGTTTTATGTATTCTGCTGTCGTCTGTTTGATCAAATGAAGCAGCCCCTCTCTGTTTTCCTGAACGTGTGTACTCTCCAGGGAGATTTTTCTTTTTAGTCTGTTAAGCCAAAGTCACGGGTGGTTGCTTTCATGGTTCCAGGCGGTGGACTGGTGGAGCCTCGGCGTGTTGATGTACGAGCTTTTGACTGGCGGATCACCCTTCACCGTCGATGGAGATGAGAACTCGCACACAGACATTGCCAAGTATGGATTCTCCCCGATTACCAGCTGCAGATTTCAGCCAGCCTTGAGCTATAATCACTCTACAACACTGACCATATCTGTCTCACACATCACAGGAGGATTTCAAAAAAGGATCCTCCTTTCCCCAAAGATATGGGACCTCTGGCCAAAGACCTCATCCAGCGACTCCTCATCAAAGATCCAAAAAAGAGATTGGGCTCGGGTCCCAATGGAGCAGAGAATGTAAAAAAACATGCGTTTTACCAGGTGGATCTCATTGCTTGTCTTGAATATATCACAATATTTAGAAAACCTAAATGGCAGGGTGGGCTGTTACTCCACATAATGGGGCTGCTCTAAGTGAACAGCATTTAGAGAACTGAGTGTTTGTATAAGCTATGTTAATAAGGATGGGGATGAACCACAATGTTTTTTTCTTTTTCTAAACTCCCTTTAGAAAATAAACTGGGAGGACTTGGCAGCTAAGAAGGTGCCTGCCCCGTTCAAGCCTGTGATCCGGGATGAGCTGGACGTCAGCAACTTTGCGGAAGAGTTCACAGAGATGGACCCTACATACTCCCCTGCAGCTCTGCCTCAGAACTGTGACCGCATCTTCCAGGTGGGAGAGTGTTACA
The DNA here is from genome assembly GCF_030273125.1 of Centropristis striata. Taxonomy (NCBI): domain Eukaryota; kingdom Metazoa; phylum Chordata; class Actinopteri; order Perciformes; family Serranidae; genus Centropristis; species Centropristis striata. The sequence continues at coordinate 9,146,656 of NC_081532.1, forward strand.
GGATGTTAGACAGCCACACTATTTTCTGTTGTGACTCATTGTTTTGTTGTTTACACACAGGAGCATTCCTTTGTGCTCCTTGCAGGTCATTGCACAGGACCACATTTATATTTGCATTTGCTTTGTGCTGATGTTTGTCTGGGCTTTGGTTGCAGCCAGTGTGAAATGTTGACACGGATGAAAAAATGCATTATACATTATCCACTTTTTGTCTGTAACTATATTTGACATACTCCACAGCAATTGAAGTAATCAAGTGAAGTTTTGAATGTCCTCAAAAGGTTGCTGTAAGTCAACATGAGTCTGTCTGTGTGCACTGGTATTCAAATTGACTAAAGAGTCTTTTATTGAAGTAATTGCTGCCATATGCAGCTCTTATTGAAGTAACAGATGTGAATGACTATTTTTGATGTAGCTTTGAACCATAATATGGCCCACAGCTCTGTGCCAGCTGATGGCTGTCTGATGTATTGCATGAAATTTCAACTCTGATTGCCTTCTGGATCCTTGAGCTCGGTAGATCAATAGATCCATTAACGGGCTTCTCTCATGGAATAAAAGGTTACACTTTGAGAGCATCACCACGTCTGTCTCGGTTACGCCTTCAGTCTTTGATTGCCAACTTCATCTTGGCTTTTTTCGCTCTCAGCTGCCATTCACATAGTCTGAAATTTTGTGGTCTTTATAATTTGCAAGCCTAGCAATCTCTGAGATAACGACAGCAATCCCAATTTTAAATCGTGCACTTGCTCCCCCACGGTGCCTCACAAAACAAAATTAAAATTGCATTAAGAGCGCCAAGATGTAATTTCACAGCAGAGCAATCAAATATTCAAGCCCGGCAATTTAGGGCATCTCATTCATTCACCACCCATCCTTCCGTCCATCCATGGCTGTCACTACATACCACACAGCTGTGTGTGTGTGTCGGTGAAAAAGGGAGAGAGAGATTAATGCCAGCTCAAAGCTTTGGGCTCCCCACAGCTGGAATTAAGCAGGCAGCGCTCCACAATGACAGGTCTAACAATAGGAACAGCTGGACAGCCACTGTCACTCACAAATCAACAGAATTGGGTTTATTGTGGAGCTGACAGGCTGCTTTGACATAGAAACATCTGAAGAAAAATTCTAAACAATTAAAAGTTTTTTGACAAATATGTAGAACACATCAAGTGTCTGTCAATGTCTGTGATACATAAAATATAAAAGTATGAAAAAGAGGATTTTTACACTATTTCTGATGCTGTAAACTTCAGCAATGGATGTTTCCATTGCAGTCCAACCCTCACTTTAAAACGTAAACACCTAGTGCTCATGTGTTTCTGTGTTCAGGGCTACTCTTTCATGGCCCCCTCCATCCTGTTCAAGAGGAATGTGGTGATGGACGACCCTGTCCAGCTGTGTGGGGGCTCTGAGAGGCCGGGCTCTGCTGCGGTGGCCCGCAGCGCCATGATGAAGGTAAGATGACTGGACTTGGATCCTCCTGCACAAACACACTTAAGCTAATGGCTGCTGTCACAGACAGGAGATTTTTTTTCCTTCCTCTCGATTCCACTAGAACTATTTTTACTGTACTTGTTTTACTCGCTCAGACTCAGTTTTCTGGCACGAGCTTGTTTATTTAGTTGTGTTTTTTCATGATTGCTCTTGTGGATCTGTTCAATATCAAGATTGTTGAGAAGGTAGCTGTGCATTGCCTTTTGTGGGTTTACTGGGTTCAAGCCTAACATCCTGGGTACTGCTGCAAAATTTTGATATTTTCATTGCAAATTATTTGGTTCTCACCAAGATTTAAAAAAAAAACACTTAGATTTAGAAGTGTTGGATAATGTATCTTGTTTTAAGAGTTCATTTATTTTTTTTAAGTGTTAAACATGCTTGTTTTTAGATTTTACAATCAATTCAAGAAGTCTTGTCGAGTGAAATTATCTGTCCATGCAGCAAGATAATTTACCTCAGATTTAGTGTTTTTATCATGTTTTTAGACACCCCTTTTTTGCAGTGTTGCAAGATTTATTATCAGATTGTTCCATATTATTGATGGGTATTGTAATTATGTAAATGCTGGAATATTACATTTAATTTCCACTCTTTAAAAAAATGTAAATGCATGTAAGCAGGGCTGCAAATAATAATTATTTTCAATTTAGGTTCATTTGCAGATTATTTTCTATATTAATCAATTTATTGTGAATTCTATGAAATTTCAGAAATTAGTGAAACATGTCCATCCAACTTTCTCAAAGACCAAGGTGAAGCCTTAAGATATTCAGTTTAACATGATATAAAACAGAACAGCAGGAAATATCGATATATTAGAATCTAAAAACAGCTTTTTTGCCATTTAGCATTAAAAATGACTAGTAAACTTGGCGATATTTTTCTGTCAATCGACTCATCGATTAGTGAACTAATCACTGCAGCTCGACATATAAGATGGGTCACAGCCTCCTCGTCCTTTAGTGCTTCAACAGGAAAAGAACAGAGACAGTTTCCACTGAGCGGTCGGGCAACAATATGGTCTGTGGTCACAATCCCAAAAAAGCCTCAGGTCACTGCTTTACAGGTCTTTATGCCATTTTCTGTCACAAACAGGAAGCTAGTGAGCAGTTTCTTATCTTGTAGTGATCTTCAGTATTTTGGTATCTGGAAAACATAGTTCTCTTAGTTTGGCTGCTATGTGCTACTTCCTGTTTCTCTTTTGTATGTAACTGAAATTTGACAGCATTGCACAACAAGAGAAGTTTACTGGGTTCCTCCTGAAGTGGTTTTCCTGAACTGCTGCAGATCGCTGTGTGCTGGTAAATGTTTTATGAACACTGAACAACACAAGGTTGGATTTTATAATTGCATAGAATAAGCAATACATTAAAAAAAAAAAAAAAGAAATGGCAGTCAAGATAATTCAGGTTTCAGGCTGTTCAGTGTTTATTGAATTAGGTTGCATGTTGAATATTAATGCTGTGTATAAAACCAATAGATTAGACTTACATTTTAGAAGACATATTATAAAGCATTTGTTATCACCTTAATGAAGTGTGTATAATAATACACCAAGGACTTGATCTATGTAATGTAAGTTGCAGTAGAAAAGAAAAGCAGCCGCAGTCATATTCAAATAAAATGTAAATGAATTTGACCATGATCACCAGGAAAGCAGGAGTGTACCACTTACTTATTTGAATCAACAATAATACACTAAAGTATGTCGTGTAATATACAGTCATGGAAAAAAAAATATTAGACCACCCTAGTTTTCTCCTTGCTTTCTTGTTCTTTTATGCCTGGTATAACTAAAGGTACATTTGTTTGGACAAATATAATGATAACAACATAAATAGCTCATAAGAGTTTAATTTAAGTGATGATATCTTTTGTTAATGATTTTAGCTATTATCAAGAAGACCATGGAAAATGACTAGATATCATCTCTTGAATTAAACTCTTATAAGCTATTTTTGTTGTTATCATTATATGTCCAAACAAATGTACCTTTAGTTGTACCAGGCATTAAAATGAACAAGTAATTAAAGAAAACAAGGGTCTAATAAACTGTTTCATGATTGTATAGTAATATAAAAAATAACTTAATGCATTTTATTAAGGACCTTCCAATATTGAGATTGTTCTTTAATTGAGATCATTTGGTGTTTTTGGACCCTTTGTTGATGTCTCCCTGTTAAAATGTATACTTGACCAACTTGTTTGTGTCCACTGTCTGCAGGACTCTCCTTTCTATACGAGTTATGAGATGGACCTGAAGGACAGTGCTTTGGGAGAGGGTAGCTTCTCCATCTGCAGACGGTGCACACACAAGAAGACTGGACAGAAATACGCAGTCAAGATTGTCAGCAAGAGGTACAACTCACATTGTGCTTTGCTGAGATGTGTTTGTGCTTTCGGCTGTGTGATGTTTAGATTTTCACTGGATAAATCAGCTGACCAGCCTCCTCGGCTCTCTGGCAATACTTGGACCCTTGGCAGCAAAACATATTTAAAAAATGAGTATGTTATCCTAAACTGATTAATGCAAAATAATGTCACAATTTCTCAGATTTGATTGGCCCTATTACTCTGTTGAAGGTGCCAATCATGGGTTAAATAAATGTAAATACATCTTTGCTCACAAACCTGGTTGTTTACGCTGGCAACTGCTACAAAACAAGCTTTGATCATGTGCAGTCCTCCACAATCCACATAGGCTCATTCAGAAAGTAAACCACACTTTTTTCAGTTTTCTAACCAAGTGTTAGTTGGAATTTGAACAAACTGAACCTTGTGTTATACCCTCAAAGAAAATAGCAGCCCTGCACAACTCGCTGTTAAAAGAATATATTGCAGAAAGTCAAACAAAAAGTAGAGAGATAATGCTGTCTCCTGTCCTAAACCTTTCTTTTGCTTCGTTTGGGACATTATACAGTACTATCCCAAAAAGCATTTTTTTCACAGTTCAGTAGTATTTGCCCAGTTTAGACTAGCCCCTGGTCAGCTGATTTTTTTTCTGCCCCTAGTGACCTATATGTATATGAAATCATTTTTTTATTTATTTTTAAATTATGCTTGAGGGGAATTCTGAAAAGGTGTTTACTTTTTTTTTGTAATGTATTCATTAATTTAAATGGACAGCAATTGACTGATACTGAACATACAGTACTGATGTTTATTTAGACATTTATTTATTTATAATGTGTAAAAATATTAGATATTCTTTAACAAGGCTATATGTTTAACCCATTGACGCCTAAAACTGCCTGTAAAACCTCTGGGCGATTTTAAAATAAGCCCCTAAAACCTGAAGTTTTTCTGGAAATTCAACAGAAGTGTCAACGCTTCTACTAAATAATAGATTTTTCAGCCTCTGTAGCAGATAGAAATTAAATTCAAAAAGTATTTGAGAGCTTATACAAATACTACAAAACGACGTATCCGCTTTCCAGGCTTCAATGGGTTAACAAAGCAGCCTTCTGAGTACCTCTGCAAAGTCATATCAGTGCACAATCCACAAAATTTCAATTGAAAACCTGTAAAGGATACCAGAACTTCCCTTTTGAAGAGTCACTTCCTCACTCTGCGGTGTATGTGTGTATTAATGTGTATTTCGTGATGGTTATCTGGCTTCCTGCTTGTGTTTGCTGTAGGATGGAGGCACAGACTCAGCGGGAAATAGCAGCCCTGAAGCTCTGCGATGGCCACCCCAACATTGTCAAGTTACATGAAATTTACCACGACCAGGTAAGGTTAATCACGACGGATACGTTTGTAACCATAAATCCTGTTTTGCATGGCTCTCTGTGGAGCCTGTGGGGACTGCAGCCCTATTAAGTCCTGGAACTGGAACAAGGCAGATTAATGGGGATGCGAGAAGCCCTCGAGGTCTTTCTTTATCTCTTCATGTATTGTCCCATAAACATCTCTCTGTGTGCTCGATATTTCACACCAAACATATTTTTAAACTGCAGCTGTACAAACATCCATTTCACACCAATGAATAGAGACAACCTAGATTCACTTGTGTTGCTAATCGAGCCACACACTCAAACCAAACTAAGTGTGCATGTGTTTCAACTGTAGCTTACTGCGGTTATGGGGAAGGTGTGTCCGTGTGGCTGACTGTGTACAGGTTCATTAGCCCCGGTCCTTCAAGCCCAGGAGCACCACTTTAGTCCTGATGAGCTCAGTGGGGTTATTACTGTACCTCAGAGGCCTGTGACCCAGATCAAAGCTGCGCTGCCTCGCCTCGCCTCAACCCAGTCCTGCCTTTGTTCCCCAGACCCAGCACTAATGAGAAACTCTACCCCGCCGCCCAGACACATTATTCCCTTCCCACTTTGTTTGGCCCCTTTCACTTTTACTCAATACCATTATGGTTTGATCTTAGCATCATGGGATCAAGGATGGGCTGTTTTTGCTATATTTATTATGCAACAGGAAAATTCTAATCCACCATTTTCACACATTAAGATTCAGCACGTTTTCAACATGCAGTAAAAACAATATTTAAAATACATTAGGAAAACAAATGTTTTAATATGTAACTAAAATTGAAGGAATATCCGTTTGTCGTTTGATTTCCTCTACCAACGTTCATCCGATGGGTTTCACATTTAGTGAGTGTATTGCCAAGGACCCAAGTAAGGGCACTTGAGATCTACAGGACATGTTTATTAGCAGTGACTGTGGAGCGTGTTGAGGGGGGGACCCTCATTAATTGTTACTGCTGAATGGCAGGCAGGGTACAGCACACTCAGGGAACAGATGAAGAAAGAGGCTGGATTTGTAACAGTGTAGCAAACTCAAACATTTCAGTACATCCCTCCCATTTTTGTCAGTTTGACTGCTGCATGTATGCAAATGATGCACTGTAAGTATGCATACAATTTATGTACAGCAGTGATACACATCTGACGCATCTAGGTCACAGAAGTGATACTCTACAGATTCGTCCACGGTTGGCAGATCTACCATAGGAGTGTTTGCACCTGCTGAGCTATTTCAGAGCATGTCAGAGAATATAAGTTGGGTGTGAGAAGTGTAAATATATATTTGTGTGTGTGTGTGTGTGTTTGCTATAGCTCCACACGTACCTGGTTCTGGAGCTGCTCGGTGGAGGGGAGCTGCTAGAGAGGATCCGCAGAAAGCAACATTTCAGCGAAACGGAGGCCAGCCGCATCATGCGAAAACTGGTGTCCGCTGTCAGTCACATGCACGACGTGGGAGTGGTGCACAGGGACCTTAAACCGGAGGTATTGGACACACACTCAGGAGGACTGTTGCTTGAAATTTCTTTTCCAACTGGGCACAGTTTGTGCCTTTGTAGTGAATATAGACACACTGGATCATAAGCTTTTAAAACAGAATTACTGTGTTTTTCTGAACTTTGTATGATCTGTCGTATTGTCATTCTGACTCTGCAATCTTCCACAAAACAAGAGTAAAATTGTTTGACCCTAACGTGGGTCAAAAGTACCTGGTCAGACCAGTCCAATTTAACAAAGCTCTTGAGTGGACCAGTTTTGTTGAGCAGAAAGAAATGATTGCTGTCCGTGTCTCCAATTGCTTCGTAGAACCTGCTCTTCACAGACGAGAGTGAGAACTCTGAGATAAAAATCATAGACTTTGGCTTTGCTCGCCTCAAACCACCAGACAATCAGCTCCTGAAGACTCCCTGCTTCACCCTGCAGTATGCTGCACCAGAGATACTCAAGTATGACGGCTACGATGAGTCCTGTGACCTGTGGAGTCTCGGGGTCATTCTGGTGAGTGGGTGTGGGACGACAGAACTGTGCTCAGGGCAAAACAAAATTGAAACTGATGGAGGATCATTAAATATTCAACTCACATTAGCCCGAGGAGACAGAAACACATCGGCAGACCTTTCACAAGAATTTTGTTTTAGAGCTATTCGGACTGAACTTCTAGATATTATAATGGATACCTCTAACCCCCCCCCCCCCAATTTTTTTTTTTTTTTTTTTTTTTTAAATAAATAAAATAAATGAAGACAACATTAAACTTGGTGCAAAAATAAGTGGTCAGTTACAAGATTTCACTATTTATCAAGTGAAAAAAACACCTAACAATTGTTGGTTACAAATTTTAAAATGTGAATATTTGCTTGACTACTTTGAGTTTATGATGCACAACTGTTGTGTACAGTTTGTGTTTTTGTTTTGTATGCCAGTGCCAAAGACAAATATCCTTTTTTATGCAAATTTAATGGACAATAAAATAATAATCTGAATTTGACTCATATTTGTGCATTCTGTTGCAATGCACATAAAAAGGATCTATTTTCAATACAGCTCAAAACTCTATCGGCCGAAATATCAATAATCTGTAATTTTTTCCACTATATTATCTTTGTTGGTATCAAATTCCCATATAAGTATGGTCCTAAAATGAATAACAAATTGTTGATTCGCTGTATTCAGAAGCATCATTATTTGTTAACAAATACAGGCCTAGTTTAGCCTATCATGTTTCACAATGCTCAAGGAAAGTGACCTGATTATTTAAATTCATAATTTATGAAAATGTTTTCAAAGAGTAAAGCTCCAAAAGTAGTTTTTCATCATAATGTTAACCGAAGCATTCATTAAACAAGATTAATGTTTAATCATGAGCTCCATACTGTGATGATTTGCTGATGTTATCCAGTTTATGGATTAAACATTTGCTGCAGGCCGTTCTGATTAAGCAATCAGCTGTTATTTTAACTGATTTGGGATGTAGTTGAGGCTTCTGTGTGTATCTGAAAGCGTGGCGTTTGTGCATATGAATGTGCACATGCATGTATGCATGTGTGTGCATGTTCTGTTTAATCTTATTTGCATGATATTCTTCTCCCTCTCCCTCCCACAGTTTAATACTCACCACAGAGTGAAGAGCAACCAGCCCGGCTCACGGAGCTGGTTAAGGCTTCACTGATATTAGATGTAGCTTCCCGGTAGCGGAAATGTCATCCTAATTCAACCTTTTTCTGTGTAGAGGAGGAAAATTAAAAGGAGAGGTAGAGAAGAGAGGGAGAGGGCACACAGGGGGGAGGGGGGTGGGGCGGAGACTTGAGAGAGAGAGATTTCTGTACTTGGCCAGTCATCCGTACAGAGTATGGGCTCTCTGTGCAAGTGTTGTTTCACACCGACGCCCCCTGGGGGGATATAGGAGTAGTGTGCCTCATGTAGCTTTGATGAAATAGCTACTGACAAGCTGTGTGCACAATGCCCTGAAAGCAAAGTGAGCAGACACAGAGGGAGGGAGAGGGAGAGAGAGAACGATCAGGACAGATCCTCCACTGCCAAAAGGGCTGTTCCCAACTACTGTCATTTTAATGAGAAATCTGAGGGCAGATGTAAGTGGGCCAAGGTGAGAGTATCCTGTTAATTCAGCTGAGCACAGAACGCTCTTCTGTTTAGTGCTGGTTCAACCACGGTCAACAACACGCAGCATAACAGTGGAATAATGTGGACAGTCGTGATCGGTCAAGAGCTCTTTTAAAGCATGTTGTTATTTCAACAGCAGACAACACTAATTCAACACTAATGCACATTTACTTTCCCAGACCATTGCAAGCAACACGACTAACAGAAACAAGCATGTAGCATTTACTGTGCCACGCTGATCATACAGAATGTTTAGATTTACAGTGTGGATACTGGGCGTAGCCCAGATTTTTTTTTATTTGGGGCTGTAAGAGACACTGATCCACATTCAGTGTCTTACCTACAGTAGATGAGAGTTGACAGGCCCCCAGTTTGGAGAAGCAAGCAGGAGTAGCAGGCATGGAAGTTTGCCAATGTACTGCTCTGGACAGGGGCAGCAGCAAAATGTGCATTTTAACCACCTAAAAAGGGTAACTCCAGCCGTTATCTATGGTGTCTTCAACAGATTCCTTTGGAAAGAAACGAAAATGATACCTTGTGGAACTAATTTTAACACAGGAGTTGCTGATCTACCGCTTCCATGATCAGTTTGTTTGTTCGTGTTATTGTGCAACTTCGAAAGTAAACATTTTAAAACACCAATGTCACACAATAACACAAATAGACTCAGGGATCAAGGCAGTTGTAGACCAGTTCTGTGAGGTAAAATTACTGTTTTAGTCAAAGTGGTCTGGTGGCTTTAAAAAAAGTGCATAGATGGATATAATGGCTCAATTTTCTTGTCAGAAAGGACTTTCTGGAGGCAAGATAAGGTTGATTTTGTGGCTAAAATATGTTTTGCTGCTGCCCCTGTCCGCAGCAGTATATTGCTTAGCTTGTGTGTTAGTAGTCCTGCCTGCTTCTCTAAATGGAAGGCAAGCTGACAGTCATCTACTGTAGGTAATACACTGACTATGGATAAGCAACCCCACAAAAGTCAAAACTAAATCCTTTTTACCCTCTCTGTTTGCAGTACACCATGCTGTCTGGCCAGGTGCCTTTCCAGTGTCAGGAGAAGAGCCTGACCCACACCAGTGCTGAGGAAATCATGAAGAAAATCAAACAGGGAGACTTTTCTTTTGAAGGCGAGGCGTGGAGGAATGTTTCCCAGCAGGCCAAGGATCTGATACAAGGTGAGGTTAGAACTGGTCATTTAATTTTAAAATCCAGTGTCTATTACTATGCTTGAAGTTATTTTTTTAATCAGATTTTAACTCTGATGTTATTTCATCTGAAGATTATGGTTTTGGGTCTTTAACAGAGCTTGATCAAAAGTGTGACATGTGTTGTTTGAAAATAAAATCGTCCTTTTTTCCAATTTTTTTTTTTCCCATATGGGAACTTATGCTTCGAGCATAAGAAAACATTACAAACTTCCATTAAGTTTTTGTATATGTCATCGTTGCCTGTTTTAACAGACCTGTCAGTCAGTTTTGGAGTAAAACATGTCCTTAAATACTGGCTTTGGCCATTTTATAGCTTTATTGATAGTTCAGAGTGAATTGGGGAGACAGAGTGGAAGACATGCAAAAGGCTCCGAGCCGGATCGAACCCGGGCCGCCTGCTTGTGGTATGCACTCTACCAGGTGTGCCACCAGGACGCCCTGAACGATTTGAATTCTAAGCAGGACTGAACTTTTGTTTACATTGGATCACGGATTGAACTTTTAACCCACAAAGTAGCTCACAGAGACTGAGCCATCTGAAGAGGAAATCACTTCCTCTTTGTGGCTTACCCCTCCTGACTTGTGTATTTGTAGCGCTCAAGTTAATTGTCTCCGTCTTGTTCCTGCAGAGCTGCTGACGGTGGACCCAAACAAGAGGATTAAGATGTGCGGCCTGCGTTACAATGCCTGGCTCCAGGATGACAGCCAGCTTTCCTCCAACCCTCTCATGACCCCGGACATCCTCGGCTCATCCACTGCCTCCGTCCACACTTACGTCAAAGCTACCTTTAATGTAAGAATCAACCGACAGTGCATGCTTGTTTTAAATGTAGGCCCTAAACTTTATTTATTTTGGGTCGTATTGAACAATTGCTGTTCAAATTTGGCCAAAATACATTAAATTATTCTAAAACTGGAGTGCAGGACATTTACATTTAAGCCCTTGACAAACAAGTTTACATAGTGCTAATTTAGCCTTTCCTTACCAGGGAAAGCTTTATATATTTCGCAGTGTACCGGGGTTTTGATGTCTTGTGTCTGTGGCAGCTTTATCAGTACACCAGAAGTAATGAGTTTTACATCAAGCAGCCAGAGCTGAAGGGAGCAGGAAGGTGGGAAAGACCATAGCAATGGAGCAGCAGTATGGTTGCAAATCTAAGGAAGTGTTCAGGAAAAGTTTCTGGTATTCTATTTCTGGAATAAAAAAAGAAACTCCTGTGTTGTTATTTGCACTGGAAGACTTGGAAGAGAGTACTCCTCTCTATTGAAAGTCTTTTTAGATAGTAATTAAATAAAATTTTCAAGTAAAAATTTCAGACATTCTCTAATTCTTCCAGATTCCCAGTTTTGAGGTTTTGTCTTATGTGTTAGTTAATCCTTAGGATTTGGACTGCTGGTCAGGATTTACAGTCATTTCATAGAAAAATTAAAAAGAAAAATATTGGCAAATAAATTGCTAAAAAAAAACTCATTAGTTGCAGCCCTAGTCCAGACAAATGTTTTAAATAAGTATTTTATGCAGAGTTTTTTTAGTTTTCCTTCAATTACTCAGAATAATATAATATAAATAGAATATATAAAAACAGATATCTTAATAGAAATCTTAATAATGACTCACCAATCCGCTTTTTGTGTCCCAGGCATTTAACAAATGTAAGCGGGAAGGTTTCCGCCTGCAGACGGTGGACAAAGCGCCACTAGCCAAGAGGAGGAAGATGAAAAAGACAAGTACCAGCACAGAGACCCGCAGCAGTTCCAGCGAGAGCACCCATTCCTCGTCCTCCTCCTCCCAGTCTCAGGAGAAGAATTTTCGAGAGGGCAACACCAAGCCGCAGCTCTCCGACAACACGCCTCTCACCACGCCTGTCAACACACCTGTGGCCCTGGGGACGGACTCTGAGCACCAACCAGAGCATCCAGCCTTTCACTTCTCAGAAGGACAGTGAGACAGCGAGAGGTAAAAAGGGAGATTTGGACAGTTTCGTGAACCCGCAGGATGGCTTGGACCACTGTAGAGACGGCCCTCTTCTTTTTCTCTCCGTCCCTGGCAGCTCTCTGCCTCTAGCTCAATTGCATGGACGTCCGCACGTCTCCAAAACCAAGCATGCAGCAGGAGCAGCAACCGTCACCTCAATATCAATCAATCATCACTAGCAATAGCCTATCCTTTTTTTCTTTCTCTCCCACTTTCACACACAGACTGTATCAATCAGGGACTGGACCAGGAAGAAGTCGTCACCAGTGTCCAAAATGAAAAGGGCTGCCCTACTGCCCCAGGTCCAGACAGACAATGGAGAGACTTCTTTAGTCTCGTCATAATATCGCAGCTCTCTCTCTGTCCGCTACATTTACCTGTCTTTGTCCATGCCTCCAGAGGTTTTAAAGGGAAAGTCGTAGTGTTTACACCACGGAAGCTTTGTAATTTTTTTGGTCAAAGGGAGAGAAGTTTCTGCAGCATAACGTAACGAGGGTCCACTTCTCTTTTCTGGGAAGTCTCTGCAAGACGGAGCAGGGTATTTATATGTGAATTTTACAGACTGAGATTTATTTATGATAAGCTATATTGTTAACTTATTTATGGAAAGAAATAATGGATACAGTGAGTCTTTAAAAAAAAAAAAGAAAAAGACATTTTGTGTATGTGTATGTGTTTTTTCTCTATCAGCTCAAAAGACTGTTTTCATGTAGTCAGATGGTTGTTCGTTCATCTTTGTAATCATCGTAGACATCAGTGCTTCAAGTAGGTTATTGAGACACAGTTATGTAGGCATTGTAAGACTATTCTAGGCAAGAAGAGATTAACACCATTAGCTACAGCTTAATGGTCAGCAAATTTATGTAACCAAGGTCCTTTTGGACTTTATTTATAGAGGCGTAGGAGTTTTGGGATTGAACTGCAGCTGTGTCCAGTGGTTAAAAAAAACCCATCCTTGTTTATAAGGATAAAAGAAGCAAAAGTGTAAACATCTTTTTATAGGAACAACCAAATGTGGATGTAGTATGTTCAGCCAAATCTGTGGTTTTATTGTCGTGTGGGGACTAGTGCTGCCTGAGGGGATGTGACCCTACAAGAAGAGCTATATTTAGACTTATTTTTGCCTCAGATGTGGGAGCAAGACCACTTCAGGACTCAGCATTGCTGCTGTTCCACATGGTCTGATCCTCAAGTCAGTATTTAGCCCAGCAGTGGATTTGCTCTGTGTGTTATAGGACTTAATTGCCTCATTATCACTGCAACCAATTGGATTGAGCAGAACGTTCCAAATGGAGAATCAGATTAGCGTGAGGTGCATGCGTCAAGGAATTTGAGGATTTCTTGGATCCAAGATGCCGAAGGGCAGCTTCAAGTGGCTTGCTTTTCAGATAATACACAATGAAATTATTTTTAGATATGTGCCAAAATGCCATTCAATCAGGTAAAGGGCAGGTTTGAGTTTGAGTCAGGTGTAAAACTCTATAAAGAATGGACGCGCCTCCACTTCCTCCCACTGTACAAAAGTGAAGCCAAAATATCCGCTGCCATCTTGTGCAGTAGTGAACTACGGTATAAAGTTCCCACCCAGACACCTACCTGACCCAATCAGAGCACAATACCAGCTGTCAGTCATGACGTCACATCCTCAAAAAGAACTACCTAAAATGACAGAAGCCATCTTTTCATCCAATTTATTTTACCTTTGAGTTTTTAGTTTAGCTCCCGTGCCATCCAATAGTATGGAGGGGGCGGGGTGTATGACATATACTGCAGCCAGCCACCAGGGAGCAATCAAGATGTTTTGGCTTCACTTATGGGTAGCTGCCAGGCTGTCCATCTTTATACACAGTCTATGGTTAAAGGTTACATTAATGCAGTATTGAGATAAAACTTGCCCCATGTGTCGCTACCTAAAAGTCTTAAAACTACTTTAAAACACCTTTATGAAAACATCAAGTCCCGGAGGACGGACCTCAAACAAACACTTTTTATTTTTGACACCACCCTTTGCTCTACTTACCATGTTGTACTGCATGACTGAAATGGTGATCTTTGCACTGTGTGACAGCTCTCACTTTGAGGCAGATATCTGGTTGTTACGTCCCCCGGTGCATGATGTAATCTGAAACATCAACCTCTTCTTTTCTTTGTTTTTTTATGGGCAGATTCTTACTTGATTTAATGTGAGTTTGTTTACTTGCACATTTGAATATTCCCGATTGGATTCGGGACTTTGAAGTTTTACTGTTTGAGGTGTTTCGGTGTAAACACCAAAACCCCCTTTTTCCAATAGCCTGAATATTGTAATGTCCCAATGTTACAATGCTGGTGTTAGCCAGGATAGTTTGGCAAGTAAATGCCATGTTAATTGTTTTTTGCAAGTATGTGTTAGTCTGTTTCCATGGTAATAATAGTTGAAATACTGTATTCTGTTGTACAGGGGTTATTTGTGTTCAGTATGTGAAGCTGCCTAGAAACAGTTTCTCCTGCTCAGCCAGGATACAAATTCTTAGTTGGACTACTGTGTGCATTTAAACACACTCCCTCATCTTCTTCCATTTAATGCACTCTGAATCTGAACCAAAGCATTAACTTCAAGGTAGCTGCTCTAAGCTGCATGAGATATTTCCTTTCATGCAAATATGCAAAGAAATGCTTCATATATATAGATATATATATATATATCACGTTTTTTGTTTTGTTTTGTTGGATAATTTTGTGTGTTTCCTCAAGAGATTCTTTACAGGATCTATAATATCCATATCCAGCACATTATCATGCTTGAAACTATGCATCTCTATTTCGCTGTTTTGTTGCTACTGCCATTTCACAAAGACCTCGCCAAATGGGTCCAAAAATAAAGCTTAAAAGGGCGTAACATGGTATACATATACTGTACTTTTCCCCTCATAGCATCAGCCACAATGGAAATAGCAAAGTAGAATCCATTGCCCGTATGAAAAGCTGGAATCCTTGAAACTCAACACTACAAAGCTCTTGTCTAACTTAGTTCGCATGAGTTCCCCGTTGCTGCCTCATTAAGCCTCTTTTCTTTTGTTTGGGTGTATTAATAGCTCAAGTGGAGGAAGAGGAAAAGTGTCCTATATTGAGCTCCCCTCTGGGAGACAGGCTCTATTAGCTGATGTGCTGCAGTGCTGTTTGTTCCAAAGAAAATACCGTACTCCACACTGCCTCTGCGGGACCCAGCTCACTTCTCTTTGTAGGGAAAATAACAGAGTATCACAGGAAAGGGTTGGTTTAGTGCCGACGTCTCTCGGGGGCAGATTTTTTAAAACTAGGTTTCCCCCCTTTGATGAACAACTTGTTCAGTGTGCCACTATGAGGAAGAGCCGAGGGAGAGAGGCCAGTTTTGATACATGTTTCTTTGATACATTTTTGTTTTTTGGTTCCCTGGAAATGAATGAAAGTTCCTTTTTCTGTCTATAGTGCTTCCTTTTTTCTGCTTCTCTCTGAGTTATTTTTGAAAGTACCCCGCCTGATGAGATATCCCTTTGTACCTTTTTGCAACATTAATTAGAGGGCTGGTAGTTTGAACTGATTTGTATGAACCAGTGACTGCTGTTAGAGTCAAAGGATTAGACTTTGGATTTTCCTGTGTGCTTCTGTACTTCTGTCAGATGTGGGTGCCAAAGCGGCTTCTCACTTCAGTGCTTTTGTGCATGTTTTGTCTGTGACAGTGATGATTTTCTAGACAGACGCTGTGACTTGTGTGGCTCTTTTTCGGTCAGCTATCAGTATGGGATCGTACGGAGCTGTCCGCGGTGCTGAAGTGACCAAACTTTTGGTGCTGCTGCAAAAACAAGTTGCTTTCCACAATGACCCGTAAATATGTGATTCTTTGTAAAAGCAGTGATTCCCAACCAGGCGTACTTGTCCACTGAGCGTTACATTTGCAGCTGCCAGGGGGCATCTGGATCATTTTAAGATCTAGAAATTAGATTGCTGAGGAGGAAAACAAACACAAATAGGATTACAATTTGGTTTGAGGCTGTATGAGACTTCCTCTTCCATGTCATTGTTTACAGTCCAATTAGCAACTTCACTGACACTTTTTGGTCAGTGTTTAAGGTCCAGATGACGTTTTGGTTTATCTCTATAAAGATATCCGCACATGAGTATAGATAAATACGAAAACAAAGCTTATAACATGCTGATGCGTTCAGAGATTGCATTTTGGCCACAGTTTTCCACACAAACCTCAGATATTCTTCACACAAACTGTTTACCTGCAGATCTGATCATTTGCTTGAAGTGATGTCACTTCGGCAGGTCAGCCGTCAGTTGAATAAAGGTTTTTATATTGAGTTTGAAGTTTATAAGTGAGCTTACTGGATCAGAAACTATAACATTTTGTGTAAATGGGTGCACTTATAAAGACATCCACACGAGTGTAAGTCGACTAAGATTTTTTTAAGTCAAGGACAGCCCTACATTCAGGTTTATATAAACTTAAATATTTACATATACTGCACGGTAATTTCAGACAAATGGTTGGGAACCACTGCTTTAATATCAGTTCACTCAAATTTTATAAACATGTTGTCAAAAGTTGTCATAGGAGCATTTTCTCCAGGAGAAGGTGGTTTAAATGTTGAAAATATAGTGAATTATACGTAGTAACTGGGACAATGGTCCTCATTCAAGAGACACTTGAACATGGACAGATTGGTTCTTAAGTGGCATGTACAAGTTATTAAGGTGTTTGCCGATTCGCCCTATTCCATGTTTTTTTATTTTGTCTTTGGCACAAACACTATTTATAAGTGATCCAGACCTGTTGTAGGAGTCATGCGCAGTTCTTCACTTGTATATTGTATATTTATTTATATCTACTATGGCAAATCCTTTGTAAATTATGGAATAAAAGTGGAAGAAAGTTAAGATAAAAATATGAAAATGTTCTTGCATTAGGCGTATTGTTTCTCTAAATAAAAAAAGCCATTGTCATTTCCTAACTTGACAACATAAAACCAAAGCTAGATACCACTCATTGTCAGAAAATACTGTATGTTTATTTAAAATTTGGGTGAACTGATTCTTTAATGATCCACATTGAGGAAATTATATTTTTCTTACCCTTTCCAGAGAGGTCAAAGCACACGGTCAGCTACAGACTGACCTGTTGTCTTGCTCAAAGACAATTCTGAGGCAACATTGGGACTTGAACGTGTTTTTGAATTTATTACTCAGCCCGGTGTTGCTCTATACAGAGATTAATGCTCCATGAAAAGGTTTTTGTATTAATGAGTCATTAAGTCATTCAGTGCTCATGCCAACCTGCCATCCGTCACCATCATGCATGTGCTTCTGCTTTATTCCTCTCACTGTTTCTCAGATTTCATATTCTTTTCATATCGTTACTGAAGCGTGTCAAAAAGTACTGTAGCAGTGATTCCCTTTGAGATTGGTCGATATTAAACTATTAAAAAAAAACTTTAAAAAAAACAACACGCAATCAAGCTTTAAAGGCAAAACTTTGCACTTGTATGTTATTTTTAATCATGCGATTGTTTTTGTTTTTTGTAAGAAAAAAAAGAGAGAAAAATGTCCGTTTTGTTTTCGTGCAGGTTCAGATGTTCAACCTATTCATCCGTTTGTTCGTGTTTTCTGGCTTTTTCAGCCAACATTTCTGAGTCGATACTATAATATAAACCTCAACACCGAATAGTACTTTTACTGCAAGGATACACCATGTGCATACCTGCTTTTTTAGGGCACTGTGAACATCATCATTCAGGTCTTTAGGCACACCATTGATATTATGAGGGAAAAAAACAACCTTTGCTTCAATAAATGCTTTACTTAGTGGCTGAATACATCTGTACATTTAATAAGGAGTCTTTTAAAAGACCTTTGGCTTCATTGTATTTTCAAGTGTATTACTGAAGATATTTTGTGATACCAGGATTTGTGTGTACGAGTTGTCAGAAAGGACAATAAATATACAATTTCCTGTCCATTTATTGATCTTGACTAATAAATCAAGTCTTTTTATATTATAAAAAAGGTATTCAAATTAAAAAAGGCATCATGTTAGGAGACTTTACTTCAGCGAGCCGCCTCTAGATGGCAGCATTTAATAATAAAGTGCCACTCAGAACAGTTGACTCACTCAGCCTTTATTCATAGCTGAGTAAAATATAAGGTTGTGTTAAATATGCTTCAAAATAGTTTCATGTTGTCTAGCAGGACTAGAGATTCATGTTTAATGTACTGGGTCCAATAAATGCTTATTTATAACCAAATTAAGATTTGTCTTAAAAAGTGAACTGTGATTACTGTAAATGTCCAGTTATATTATTTTTGTGCTCTGATTAAAATAGTTATATGCAGTGGACCTGATGAAAAGGTTTCCAGTCTCTTTTAAGATGCAGATGTTTTAAATATTATATGGCAGATTTACTAGTGTGAGACTGGAAGATCTGGTTATTATTGATCATGTATATGAGCGTTGTTTGTGGTTAGTGTCAGATCTGTGAAGATATTTTAGATATTTTAAGTTGAGGGCTGCAGGGTTTTTGAATCCTTTCAGAAAATATGGACCTGTTTGTAACATGTTGCAATTAAAAAAAAATATATATATTAAGTATCTTCTCCCCTAGACCTGCAACTAATGATACTTTTCATTATCAATGATTATTCAGATAATTATTTGATCTATAAAGTATCAGAAAATTGTGGAATCATATTTTCTCAAAGCCAAAATCTGCATATTGTTAGTTTTTTGTTTTGCCAAACAGCAGATTAAAAATATAAAAAAACTCAATATAATAGATTGTCAGTTACAGTTATTTAACAATACTTACAGTTAGACGAGAGAGAAAAATAATCAAGAGTGATACACAGGAAGACAGATTACCTTACAGCTTCATAAAGTCTAATTATTCTTTCTTTTTGCATTTACTTAAACTGAAAAAAGAATCATACAATCTTTTATTCTGTAGGAAATTATACAGTTTGACACCAACCACTAAAATGCACATCTGCTTAAAAGTAATCTGTGTATCTTTAACTTACATTTTTATTTAAATTATTAAAATTAATGACATTTCAACAGTGTGTTTTTATGTGACTTTTTTTTTTTTTTTAAGTATAAAAACTTTTATAAATTTCCTGGTAATACTCTTCTTTTTGTCTTGTACATAACCAATATCTGTGACTCAAATCTATAAACTAGTTCTGCACATTTAAACATGTTTTTTGAGCTATAAGCTAAATTATATAACTGTACTGTTATGAAAAACATCAACGCTGGGGTTCATACAATATTTTTTACTAAATGTGTAAAAATCTGCATTTTATGCTTTTATACTGTTTAAAAGCCCCCCTCCTCAGCCCCTCATTGCATCTTTATGGACCAACTTTTAAAGTAACACTTTAAGTTTCAATAGTGTCGCCTTAAATAGCTCTTTTGAATCCACTTTATGAGGAATTCTTACTGCTCTTATCTGTAATATAAACAGTGGACTCATCTAACTTATGTCCATGTTGCCCCAAAAATCAGAGAACAGGTAAAAAAAGAAAAGAAAAGAAGCATTTAAATAATACTTTTAGAAAGTTCGAAACATCTCCAAAAATTGCTGTCAGTTGAGTTCTTTAAATACCTTCGAGAGAGTTTGACTCCATCTCTCCGGTGCATGTCTTACCACATACTGACAGGAGAGGTCGCTCTCTGGCTCTCAATCAGCACGACTGTTCCTGACAAATCTGCTCTTTAGAAGAAAAAAAGTTACATATCAGTATCTTATCAAGTGAAACTTATAGCTGGTGAACATAAGAGAGAAACGTACAGTTTTTAAGGTGACCAAAATTCAGAATATACTCCCAAACCAACAAGCAATTTATCACCAGAATCTGAGTCAATGCATTAAAAAAGGTCAAAGGTCAGCTGTGAATAAGAAATATCCTGCCTGTATTTCTGTTGCATTTGTATAATTTAAAAACGCAACAAATAACCAAAGTGTATCCATGAAATTAATTTAAATGTGCTGTATATAACTTTGTTTTTGAAAGCTTAAATGCCTCAGAAAAAAAGTTTGTTATTAATATAATTTCTCTATTTCATATATATAATTTATTTACATTATAATATTTATTTATGTATTTATTGTTATTGAATTATTGAACTTTTCTACGTATTTTTATTTTTTTACCATCATAGATTCCACTCAGCACCAGTCACAGGATACCAGTCAGGATATGTTTCCAAGTGTACGGTGGCTTCTGCAGTACACAATCAGCTTGATTCAGTACTTCTGCACAATATTTAAAAAGCAAAGCAGATTTTTTTATGCATAGCTTTCAATCCACTTATTGTGGTTTCACCCCACTTGCTGCTACATGCAACAATACAGATGGTGCACTCACAGAGCACTTTCACCGGGCTAATTTTGCAGTGCGGATGTCTATATAGCATTCAGCATCAGAAACTCATTACACATTGTGTGTCTCTCTCTCTCTCTATCTCTCTCTCTCTCTCTCTCTCTGTGCATGATATCTATTTACTTTGAAATCTCTCTGCACTAAAATAGTATCCATTACTAAGCAATGTGTTGTATCGTGGTCAAGTATTTAGATGTAAGGTCTGCACTCTAAAATCCATCATAGAGATTTTTTTTGAAGAAGACTATCAGCGAATACATGGAGAAAGAAGAACATTTTAAGACTCTGAAGGCAGAATGAGTTGTGGTCAGTTTATTTCACTTTCTTTTTTTATGTTTACTCGTTTTTACTGATGATGGAATGATTGCTGATGGAGTTTTTGAAATGCAGAGTGAAATATTTTTGTATGCTTGTGAATTGGGGACAACGTGAACCTTTGTTTGCTGTATGAAGCATAATTCTGTCTGTTTATGCTAAAACCTTTCTTGTTCAACTTCAAAGCACTGGAAACAATCTGAGACTATTTTATTTGTGTTCTTGTTCTTGTAAAAATGTATTGTTGACAACTATATTTCTCAAAGACCTCAAGTCCTCATCTGTCAGTAACATTCCAGTTTCCTGATTTTTTATCACAAAGTGATTTGGTGTTAAAATATTTGTTATTTTGCCCCTCAAAAGTAAAACATGGAGAACAAACCTTGGAAATAAAGGGAACACCCAAAGGCAGGGTACTTAGATATTTTCCTAAAGTAAAAGTATATCAAATAATAAATTTTTTTACAGTTAAAGTAAAAAGTGCTTGCATCAAAATATAGTTTATAGTTGCGCAGAATGGATAATTTGAGAATTATTATAGTATTTTATAGTATAGTATTTTATTGTTGGGGAATAGTCAAGTGTCTTATGTCTATCCATATTAATTAATCATAAATCATAATAAAAATAATAAATTGTATTGCATTTGATTAGTTGTATTATTAATCAGAATCTGCAAAGTAACTAATGACAGTTAAATAATAAATAAAGAGAAGTAACAGGTACAATATTGGAAGTATGAAGTAGCACAAAATGGAAATACTCAAGTAAAGTACAAATACCTCAAATTGCAATTTTAGTCCTTGAAAACATACTTGTTTACTTTGCCACCACTGAGAACACATCTAATAAATACAACAATACAGTCTATCAATAAAACACATTAATATAAGTTATAACAACTGTAACATATTTTATTGAGTGGCCTGTATTATAATGATCTGGATCTATTTAAGTTCCTCTTCTTTTAAATCTTATTTTAAAGGGAAAACTTCCAGTTAGACGTTAAATTAACTGTCCTAACTTTCTCAAGTGGTGTTTCTGTTTACCTGAATGAAGTCCCGACCAAGGAAAGAAGAAAGCTTGTGGTGTTTGTGTGTGTGTGTGTGTGTGTGTGTACGCAGGAGGGCAGAGCAGCGGGGGGAGCACTCTGCACCCACCTGACACTCCGGAAGTTTTAATGTGACGTTCATCGAGTGCACCTATATACACCGATATAGTTTATAGTATACATTGTGTTGTTTAATGTTTGTATAATCTACTATGATTGATCCCTGATTCTGTGCTCCAGCCGGCGTGCGCGCTGCGTGACCCAAACACACCCAGGTGGGAGTGAACATCAGGTGCTAAATGCTACAATGCTAACAGTGGATCCTCCATCCGTGATCTCTGCGTCCACAGAGGAACTTCTACCTGCAGTGAGGTGAGTCTGGAGACTGATAGTGATGAGACTGCAGACTGACGTCAGACAGGTGAGTACAGGAACACACTTGTTGATAGATGTTGATAGACTTTTGTCACGTGACCGCTGGTCTCAGTAGAATCAACCATGGCTAGAAGTTGTGGAGCGCAGAATTTAATGTTGTATTTAATGTGTAGAATAACATGATTTTGTGTCAGCAGCTACTCTGGAGTTTATATTGATTTCACATCTCTGTGTTGTTTTATTCTGCCTTTAAATAAAACAACAGGTAATTCAATTTATGTTGCTATAGGTATAATATGTCACATTTTCTCTGCATTTAAAATGGCTGTTTATTTTATTATTTTGTTTAGTAGTTGAGCTTTGTACTTGTATTACTCAATTTTTCAAATGCAATATAATCTTACAGTCCATTTTATTTGGTCCCCTGTCAATATCAAACAGGCAGTAAGGTGTAGGACTACTTCTCAAGAGATGGTGATGTTGTCAACACTGTAATGCATTTGTGTACGAAGTATGCTTTAGGAAAGTTATTTGTTTAAGAAATCAGTCTTCTGAGTGCCTTTTGCAGAGTCATCTTGCTGCACAAGCCACATATATTTTTTATTCTAGCTTAATAGGTCATTATATCAGCTGCTATATTGGCAATCAGGGAACATTCCCCCTCTCAAATCAGTATTGGTAATGATCTTAAAAACATCAAATCGGTCGGGCTCTACTAGGTTTTACCTCTCTGTGTAGGTATTTTTGCTGTTAATGTCATTTAGCAACACAACAAAACATCAGGAAACATCAGTACCGTGATTATAGACAAGCTTAAAACATCATATGTGCACTGCACTGCCAAAGGTTTAGACTTCCAATGCAGAGTTCAGTAGGGTAGTTGTGTGTACATTTAACCTGTTTATTGGCCAGGTGCTGGATAACAGTGCATGAAAGGTAAAAAGAGTGGATATCCGCATGTTGGAATAGCTCCTGATTTTTTACTGATTGCAACAAAAGTCTGAAATGCAGTATTTTAACCCCACAAGCTCTTCATTGGGCACATTTGCCTGATATTTACTCCTTTTTTACTCTCAGATGCCACATGTGAAACTCACAAATGACTATAAATGGTTACAGAAATCCAAACAATGGTCCAGGCAGTGGCTCCTCCCAGAGGACATGTCCTCCTCTGTGGGAGCTGAGAGACGAGTGGGACAGGACGTGATGGAGGAGTCTGAGCTCTGAGCTTTTTGTGTGTTGCTCTGGTACAGACACACTCACCCCACCAGTCCTCTGCAGATGTTTTGAACCAGGTGATTTTTGGCTCTGTGGTTAAGATTGGCGCTGTGGATAAGTTAATGGTAAGCCAGCAGGAAGTGAATGAATGTTCTCTCAAGTACGGCAGAACCAGTGTGTGTGTGTTTCAGAGGGAGGGGTTTAGGACTGTAGAGGGGTGAAGTGTCTCCGATCCTTGGGAGTGGAACGCATTTCCTTTTGTTGCCCTCCAATTTTTGACTGGTTTGCCCCAGCACATGAGCATGATGGGGCTGTTTCTATTATCCAGCTTCCCAGAGACCCCCCTGTCCCCGTCCTCCGTCCTCCCTACCCCGTCCTGCCTGTTCCCAAAGCGATTGGCATTCCTGGGGGCCACCAGAGAAGCAGCTTTAGAGGGAAGGTCCCGCTGGCTCCTGGGTGGCCTCTTGTGCACGGGCTACGAGGGGAGGAGACAATGTCTTATTAATTGACTGGGCGTCTTGGGCAGAGTGCAGGAATTTGCAGGAGGGGGAGACGGAGAAGTGGGGATGAGGGATGAGAGGGGAGGGACGGAGGGGCGGGGACGATTCACAGTCCACCATCGGAGATTCATTGACCCCGGTCTCAGATTTATTTCTGTTTGATTTACATTGCTGCTGGGACGACTGAAAGCTGAAACTATTCTTTGTTAATACTTTTAAAAGATTCTGCCTTATTAACAGTTTCACATTCGGCTGTAATTAAAGAAAAACATTTCTGCAGCTCATTTCAGAATATTGTTACTTTTTTCAGGGATGATCTCCATTAACAGCCACTGTGAGAAAACGACTACGTTAATCCTATAGATTTAAGCACTGTTTGCCCAGATTTAATTGATTAAAAAGCCAAATATAATGACAATTAGTGCTGCTGACAAGTGTTGGAAAGTAACTTAAGTATGTTTTCTCAAGTATTGTACTCAAATCCAGTTAGTTACTTAGTTAGTTAGTTAGAGGTACTTCGACTAGCGTATCTCATCCTACTTTGTAGGGTTACTCGGTTATGGCAAAATGTAATTAACTTGTTTGTAATTCATTGTTTTTGTCAATACTAAGATCACACTTATTTAACACTTTTTTTGTAATATCTTTAACAGTGGATTTTCTGCAACTTTGAATATAATTCAACTGAAAAACAAATGAAATACATGTAAAAAAAAAAAAGTTTTTAATTTAATATAAAAAAAAGTATAATACAATATTTTTTATTTGCATTTTTTAATTAAAAAAAGTTCTCCTAATTTCCCAGCCCTACTCTATAGTACTTTTACTCCACCACATATTAGAGGGAAATATGTTTCATAGAAAACATATATTTTATAAAATGTGTTGCATAATTATAGTTTGTGTAAAGCAGTAAAAGTAGATCCACCTTGAACAACTACGATATTATAGTTATATGTGAATGTATAAATGATCAAATAATTTAAAAGGAAACACTAACGGGGCCATTCTGCATAAAGAGTAATTTTACTTTTTATATGATATTAACATGTCATGGCCAACACTTTGTTTTTTTAATTAAGTTAGAACTTAAATGCTGGGATTTTTCTTCTGTTGAATTTCTTCTGTAGTGTTTTATTGCTACTTTTACTTCTGTAAATTATCTGAATGCATCTTCCCTCACAGCTAATTTTATTCAAAATGAGGATAAACTCTGTTTTTGCTTTATTTTTTCTGAACTTTCAAGCTTATCTCACCAGTTTTTAAAATAGTTTCATTAATCAAGGCACAGCAGAAATGTGTCATCTCATTATTAAATCCTAAAAATAAAGATTAGATTAGAAATTAGATTTCCACTCTGCAGTTTTCTTTGAGTATTCTGCAGGTTAAACTCATCATGGTGGGCAGTCAGCTGCTCGTCCACAGCAGACTCCTGGTTTTGTGCAAGTTTGATGGAGTGGGACAGGACACAGAGGGGTTGGGGGGGGACAAGTGTAGCATCTCCCCATGTGGTCCCCCCCGCCCCCCCAGGTGTCCTCACCCTAATCCAGTTACATGTGTCCCCCATTAGCACTAATGGAGCGGCCATTGTCCCCCTGTTGTGTGCTGTTGTGCCCTCGGCCCAGTCACCTTGAGTCAGTAAACTCAGTCCTGTCATGTTTGGACTGCTTCCCACACACAGGGGTCTCCATGACGACAATGGACCCCACCCCACACACACACACACACACACACACACACACACACACACACACGTCGTCCCACCCACTGACACACATTGCTTGGGCTGCTGTGATGCCAGAGAAAGTGATGTGGGACTCTCATAATATCAAAATTTGTATAACTGACTAAGTGTCAAATTAGAAAAGCTGAATAGAAACACATGAATTAGAAAAAAAATACTTAATCAATTGTGTAAAAATATTTTTTCTCACGCATGAGATGTATGGACACCTTTTTTAAATAAGAATTCTGTTGTAGTGAACATTTAACCAACACGACAGATCAGCTGTTTCTGCTGTCAAGGTCTTCCAAGATAATAGAGGCCAGGATAGGCTATATTAATTTGTCTTTGTCTACAGAAGGTGTGTAACATGACCAAATCTTGCTGACATGAAAAAACAATTAATACTTGCACCTCTTTCCATGTTTTTTCTCGTACATTTGTTAGATGACTAAGCAACTTGTTTTGTTTCTGGTTTGCAACCTCTAAATCTTCTGTTCTGTTCATGGCAGATTTTTGGCACGTGACGCACCTTAATTTGCTCATTTGTATTTATCACCAAAACCATAAAATATGACCTATTTTCAGCTTTGTGACAATGTATTTTTCCGATCATTTAATTGTTTTTGAATGTTTTATTTTATTTATGAGCAAGAAATGTTTTATACTTAAGAGAAATTCAGAGTCAACAAATGTAGGGCTTTTAATGGACGGCAGTGACATGCAGGCTTTAATTTCTTTAGCTTTTGATTAGCTGCAAAGGTTGCAGATTATTTGTGTTGTTAAAATAATAAGTTATATAAAAACATGTTTGGCTAAAAGAAGTGTAGTGAAAAGTCCTTATCTTGTTGTGCATGCTTTTAAATCTTCTGCCTGGCTGCTTACATTTAGGGGCACATACAGTGTCTTTTTAAAATACAGCCAACAGAGGGACAATAACTGTATTTAGTCTGTGTGTGTGAGGGAGAGAGAGAGAGAGAGTGAGAGAGAGAGAGAGAGAGAGAGAGAGAGAGGGGGGATTAAAGAGGGAAACAGCAGAGGCTGGAAAAGCACCCGGGCAGGAGAGAGAGTGTGTATTGGGCTGTTTTGTTTGGTGCGTTTTCAGGTGACCCGGCCCCCGCGCTGCATCCATCATACAGAGACTGATTGAGCTGACCTTCAGGCCTGCCCTGCCGACCCCCGGGCTTCCTGTTCTTTGTCAGCCTCTCACAATACCGCTGGTATCACACAGACAGGGGAGGTCTGAGAACCGACCGGGGAGTCCACCCAGGCCGAGGCGGGGACTGCGGGGTGGGGGTGAGGTGGAGGGGAGCAGGGCCTAGAGAGGGCCTTCAGGGAGGGAGCTGAGGACCCCCTTTTCAATTTCACTCGGTCTTTCCAAATGAGAGAAAAGGCAGAGAGTGGTGTCCTCTGTCACCCTGCCACACAGGGACCTTTAAAAAGCAGCCTCAGTGGGTTCTCAAGTGAGGTGTCTTCTCAAGAGACAAAAAAAGAGGAAAAGAATGAGTGGGCGAAGAATTTAATTGTGGTCCTGTGTGAGGGACTGGCAGTGGGAGGATGGCCACTCTAGCGTTTGTAAAGGGCCGAGCCAGTTTACTTGTCCTTCCTCTGTGCGTCTCTTTGGCCCCGTGAAATCTGAGGTGGGCTCAAGCAGAGAAGCTGCATCACTGATCTTTCTCAGGTAACTCTCACTCACAGTGGTGGAAGAAGTCCGTAGATGCTTTACTTAGGTAACTACAAATATTCAGTTTCAAGAAAAAGTTCTCAGCATGAGGGTAGAAGTATTATCATCATATGTCTTTTCAAAGGCCACAGTGGCTGATGTATTATTATATATTACATTATTAGATGATTGTACTAATGCATCAGTGTATAAGCATTTTATTCTGTTGGTTATGGTGGAGCTACTTTAACTCCTTTTCATGTAGCAGTGGAGGCAGTTTCATCGAGTGATTCCAAACCAAGCAGCAACTGCAGGAGCATTCTTTCTCATGGCCAGCAGGGGGCGACTCCACTGGTTGTAGAAATAAGTCTAAATGTATTAAATTCAATGAGAAAACCAATTTATTACCTCAGTAAACATTTTCCAAATTACTTTATGGTCTCAGTCAGTCTTAAACACAGCATGGTGTTTATTTAGTACATTATGGTCCCATTTAGAGTAAAATAGACCATAAAACAGGGTTTTCTTTAGGCTGTGGCCACCTTATAAATGAAAAGACGCCACCACAGTGCACTGTGTGTTTTTCGTATGATAACTGGCTAACTCTTTTCAGTTCATCAGAGTTAATTGTCACAATTCGTTCACCTAACTGTAATATTGAGTATTATATCTGTTTTAAAAATGTGTCCCGTTTGTTTACCAAATCCAGATTTTGGCCTAATGGTCGTTAATTATTATGAACGTCTTTAGCCAATATTTTTAGCGTTGTGGCGGTGAGATTCACATGAATATTTTGGTTGTACTTAAAAACTGCTCATTTTGAATTATGGGTGGACCTTGCTAACCAAGCTACCTACCTAGTGCTAGATGATAACCTGCATCCCCTTCTCGAGCTTCACCCTCTTTACAAAAAGTGTCAAAAAACAAGATGAGGACAGCCAAAATAACAAACTTAAGGCTTCAAAGCGATAGTCCAACCAGGGCGGACATCATGGAGGCTACATATCTTTTATACAGCCTAACCTCGGGGTCAAGGCCTGTAAAGTGAGAAATCCATAAACTGTGCTAAAGAAGTGATATCAACCACTGACTTGCTGAACAAGACATTTTTGACCAAAATGTAACAACAGTTCACTTTGATGAACTGAAAACACACTTTCAAAGTTATGAGACGAAAATACAGACAGCAGTGTGGTTGTGACTTGTCTATCACAAGATAGCCACAGCCTGAAGGACATCTGTTTTATTATCTATTATACTCTAAATGGAAAATGATTCAAATTATAATTCAAAAATTGAACATGCTGAACTGAATAAGACTTGAAATTAACAATTTAGACAGTAAAATAATTAGGAAAATGTTTATTGACGTAATAAATCGAGTGAAAAGTAGGGTAGTATTCTTATGGAATTTTTTTTGCTACCAGTGGAGTTGCCCCCTGCTGGCCATTAGAAGTAATGCATGTTTAGGGATCCTTCACATTGGCTTCAGACATTTTTACAGGCATGTGTTTTTGTGGTTCAAGTTGAAGAGTCTGACATTTTGTTTTTCATTACAATAGATAAGCACATATAAATGCTATTATAATACAATTTTCATACCATGGTAAACCCCAAAATCACTGTACCACCTCAACCCTTGTTTGTACTTAATAAACTTCAACTTTCTAAGCTGCAAAGGAACTAGTAATTATAGAAAACTAACATCCCTGTTGAATTAACCTCCATGTAAACTTTCTCTCACAATGCTGCCTTTGTCTCGTCGCTCTCTGATTTTTCTCCGCCTGCTTATGCATTCATGTGCATGTGTGTGTTGAGTCCGTGAGGATACATGCAGCTTTGTGTGAAGTGCTCGTCGGTTACCATGACAATACTTCTTTGCGGGGGTTTGGAACAATCACCTACCTGTATTGCCTCCCAGTTGAAGTGATATTAATAAGATTTGTCCTTGGGCAGCAACATACATGTGTACTGTGTGAAGGTTTAATATGTCGTGTTAATCGATCCTGGTTTTATATGGCTGCATTCATCACATGACCCAACTAAATGCACTAACCTCCTCTTTCAGCACAATATGTGGAGAATCCTTTCAGCACTGGATTTTTTTATGAATAGAAATCGATAATCCTGCAATTATTTACTGTCTCATGAAACCAACAAAAAGCTATAGATGTATAGCACCAACATGTGGCCAGCTACAAAGATCTTGCATTTTGGGTAATAACTCATGAGTCGTGAGGCGCAGAAGGACAAATATTTTCAAGACTGAGGATGTATTATAGTAACTGGGTCCACTCACTTGCAATGAGTTGCTCGCTAGAAAAGTCTTCTTTCTTCAGGGTTGCTTCTTTATCGGTGGCCTTCTGCACATTAGTATGCATTAATGTTTTCCCTGCTTTCTTTTTATTCTTCTTGGCTCGGTTTTTGTTTTGAAAATACAAAAACTTGTTTGACCTTGTTTTTCAGCTTCGAGGCCTCCTGTCAACACTTTTACACACAAGTCTCTTTTATAATGAAGGTCTATGTTGAAAATGTTTCCAGTAACAAGTAGCCACTGGGACAAACAGCATACAGGGCTGAATGTTGCCATCTTAGTGATTAGCTCTTTAAATCCCCAAAATGTATACTTTTTTTTAATCAATAACAAAAGGGGAAAATAGTCTTTGGTGAAATATCTGTAATGCTCCTCTTCATCTCACCTGGTCGAGGGCTTTGATCAATAGCTTTCAGTCTGCCAGACCGTAGAGAGAGAAAATAAACAAACTTGCACCTTAGCGTAGGGCTGGGCGATATATTGATATATTGAAATAAAAAATATATCGATATATTTTTAAATGTGATATGGAATTAGATCACATCGCGTATATCGATATAGTTCAATTCTTTTTTCTGTCTTTATATATAAATGCTGCCCTTTTTTGGGTTTGTCATATTAAGTTATTTTGTAATGTTCGTTATTCTGTTCTCATATAAATATATTTATTTCAGAAAAAGATTGGTCTATGTTATTTCATAGGCTTCTAGAGCTTTTTTTAAATTTAAGTTATTTTTTTATTTAAATGTGCACTTTATGGCGCTTTGATTTTTTTTAAAGGAACTCCTGTTGTTATACAGTATTTATGTTCACTTAAATAAATGGTTTCAATAAAAAACTACTTGTGACATGTCATATTTGACTTTGACTGAACATTTGCTCTCACTTTGCGGTAAAAATATCGGGATATATATCGTATATAGATATTCAGCCTAAATATATCGGGATATGACTTTTGGTCCATATCGCCCAGCCCTACTCTAGCGTGCATGTCATGGGTATACAGTTTGTTGTTAGTAGTACTGAAGAGAAAAGACAACACCAACGTCTAACCAGAGAGCAGTGATATCTGCAGGAACATGTCCATGCTGTTCAATGTGCTTAGAGCAGAAATCAGCTGTAAATCCTGATGTAAATGGTGCACTTTTCCCCCCGGTGAAAGTTTGGTTGTTTGTTTGTTTGTTTGCTCATTCATTGAGCCTTGGGGGTCAAGACAAGTTTATCTTTGGAAGATTGATTCAAAATAGAAAGCGTGTGTAGAAAATGTGTCTGTAGATCTTGTGTATGCTGTTGTTGTGTAGCCGGTCGCTGCCTGGCTCAGTTTACAACTGACGTCCTGAACTGTTCAAAGTGTAGATGGATACCTCATGAAAATACATTTTAGATGGATACCAGAAATTGTTGAAACCAGGGGCCGCCATTATGAAACCAAAATTATGAACTATACACTTCTCCCTTTTTGGTTTCTGAAATCTTCTCAAAAGAGAACAACAATGTTCCTATCCTAACTTAGGAAAAACAAATCACACAAGCATTGTTGTGCATCCCTTTACCATCTTACTTTATTCTAACCATTAAGCTGTCCTAACAGTAACATTAGTGTTAGCTAACTAGCTCAATCCATTATGGCTGCTCTTTTTCTTATTACTGAAAATTATAACCTATTCACCAAATGACCTAAACAATGTTTTTCGGTTTGATAACAAAGCACTCATTCGTAGATTCAGGCTGCCCTGGACCAGGATCCTGTTGCAAAAAGTGAAGTGGCTTGAATACCAAAAATTGCAAAAAAAATTTGGTCCATCTTCATCGTCCACTGAGCTCAACATCATGATTTAAAAGCCACCTATATCAGTCGTCAGGCCTGATGATTGTGTTACTATAATGCATAATGTTGGCGGTTTGTGGTTCAGGTCTGGCAGTTGGTTAATGCATATTTTGTGGAGGTGGGGGAAAATATCCCCAGCATAGTATTGCAATATTTTGCGCGGTAATATAATATAGATTTATGGCCGCCAAGTATTGATATTTAGCCAGAGGGCCGTCAGTATTTTTGCCGTGTTTTTTTTCGGTCGTAGAGGTCGTAGCGGGCTCACTTTTAGTAATATATTGGAGATACTGGTATCATATGAAACTAGGAGATCTAAGGAATCTATAGGCACCATGCGTCAGGATATCATGTTGGGAAGTGTCGAAATAACGCTGTAAAGTTCGGCTTTTTTTATGTCTCATTCAAAAAAATTCAGAGCAGTGAAGCTTAAAGTTGAGGAAAGTTTGATAAAATACTGCAGTTGTTGTCGTCCATACATGTTTGATATCAGTTCAGCTCAGTTTGACTGAATACTTTGTTGGTCAGTCTGTGGGTTTGACTCTCATTGTGGAGAAATAAAAAGACTGGTGTGAGATGAATAGACTAAGCATTTTTTTTCTTGATTGAATTTAATTTTGTGGACACAAAATGCAGTTAAACATTTAAATAAATATATTGTATCGCAATACTCACCATATCACAAAATGCTTAAAATCGCAATAATATCATATTGGGATAAAATCGTATTGCGGGGCCTGTGGTGATTCACACCTCTAATATTTTGGCAGATTGTCTCTCATAATGGATTAGAATATTAATAAACCGACACAATGCTATTAGGGAAGAAAACTAGCCTAAGGAAAGACAGAATGAGTGGTAAGGATGGACTGTGAATTGGCTCAAAAGTGCAAAATAAAAAGTAATATCCTACATACATATGCATGAAAGAAAGTATGTTAACAACAACAACATCAGGCTAAATGAGCTATCTTGAAAATATTTATTTGTCCAGACGACACGGCTGTCTCAGCTGCTCCTCGTCCCTCAGTGTCCTGGCAGCCCTCTGTCAGGATGCTGATCCAGACTGCAGGCCTGTGGCTCAACACACTGAAGCTCCACTTCTTTTTCTTTCTGTTTCATTTGCAATGCTAATGCACAGGAGACAGCTGTCATCTTGCAGCGACCATGATCAATCCAAAGCCAGGGAGGGGGAGAAGGGGGGAGGGAAGGAGGAGGGGGAAAAAAAGATAAATAAAACTGCTGGGTAAATAGGTCGGCCTATTATCTTCTGGCCTTGCATGGGTGCCGGTCCTTGAGAGCATGAATTTCAATGAAAGTCCCTTTCAGCGGGGGAAAGAAGAAAGGGAATAAAATATGGCAAGATGCCTACAGAAACAAATGAGAGCAGGAAATTAAAAGAACAATGAAAGAAAGCAAGAAAGTTTTGTTTTCTGCTGCTTTGTTGAAAGTAGTTTTTATGAAGCGGTGGAGGGCTTCATGAAGAGCAGCATGTATATGTGTGTGTGAGTGCTCTTCATTAAGGATGTAGATGTCTCTGTTCTTGAGAACACACATATCTCATTACTCAGGTTGGTTCCCTATTCCCTGCAAGTGTTCTTTACAACAATCCAATAAAAGCAACAACTGAGTTCAAATTTATGAATTCAATTGTTCATCTTAATTCTTCCTGCAGGTAATTGATATGTCTTACTTGTTCCAATAGACCATTCATTTGAATACGAGGTTTTCTGCTCAAGTGCTCCAGCTCATGTTGGAGACATAAAGTCCAGAGAAAGACTTTTATTTTTTCATTCCTATTTTGATTTTTGCATCATTTCACATGTCATAAAGCAAAATATGGTCAAAGACGATCAGTTTTATGCCGAATAATTACAAATAAACAGTGTTGTACTTTAATACATTTACTTTACTTGAACATACTTTTCTACTCCACTACATTTAGTTCATAATTACTTTTAGACTGATAAATTGAAATATAGCTTATATATCAATAAATCAGTATCTAAGTATATGGCAGCCAGCTGTGTCTCAATTTGTGTTCTGACTCACTTAAACTTGCTATTTCTAGTGCAAAAGTGCATTCTTTCTTTGCATTCTAGTGCAAAAGATGGCAAGATTCACTGCACTGTGAATACCTGGATGTTTGATGGTCAAAAGGTTCTCACCCCAATTAGTCGCCATCTTGGCTTGTAGCTGAATGGGAGGAACCACCAAACAGCTTTTTTTTTTACCTTGAAAAATGAATCCATTCTGATAGCAGGTTAATTTTACCCCTCTGCATTTTAAGGCGTACAGCAACCCATAGTTAAAAAAGTACACAGTTAAAACAACCAATGAGCTGATATAACATTTGTCAAGTATGGAGGACAAAAAAAAACACAGAATCAGACAGAAAATTGGATTAAATGTTCCTAAAAATAACCAAACAAATTCATCTGTGGTGCAATATAAAAAATGCTCAAAATGCATCCAAATTGCTTGATTTCCACAAACTTTGTGCAGCTATTTCTTTCACTATATGGGTTAATTGGACAGTTTATCACTTTTTCTGTGATTTTTTATTTATTTTCATAAAATACATCACTAAGTCTTCAGTTTACCCAATGCCAGAAAGGGGATCCTTTTAGTTAAGTGGCAGAATAATTATGTGTTTTTGATTGAACAATAAATTGCTTTAACTCTTGTATAAAACAGAAGTGAATAAATCAATAGTATCATGTATAACACTGTTACAGACAGATCTATTCTGCATGAAAAGTACTTTTACTTTTGATTCTTTAATTCACTTACTTTAATTACTATTTCTGTATGCAGGACTTTTACTTGTAGTGGAGTATTTGTACACTGTGGTGAATTACCCTGCGGCAGATAAGGAACAACAGATATATAAAAAACAGACTGAAATGAAACCATTGAAACGTTGGATTAATTAGTCGTAGTCAGACACTGAGAGGTGTGATATCAGACAGCAGCCTGTAATTTGTAAACCATGAGATGACAATGGAGGTCAGTGAAGACACAAGAAGCTATTACCTTCCCTTCACTGCCTTCACTTTCTCCGCTAATAATGTTTGCCTAAGCTGGATTGAGGGAAATGAGGTGGAAAACTCGGAGCATCTTTTTGTGTGTGCGTGTGTGTGTGTGTGTGTGAGTGTGTGTGTGTGTGTGTGTGAGTGTGTGTGTGTGTGTTAGGAAGGTTGGGGTGGATCTATTTTGGTGTGGTGGGTGGGTTTTGGCATGAGGGGGGAATCAATTGATTCCTGTTGTTAAGGAGGAGCGACAATGTTTCATCTTAAGATGTCATCTCTCTCTATCTCGCTCTCTTTCTCATTCCCAACCCACACACACACACACACACACACACACACAAGCCTGTTGATGTCAGAGGCAGCAGCAGTAATCCCTGTGCTAGGCCGCCCAGATCATTATAGACTCTGATCTGCAGTCCCTGAAAGAGGGAATTAGCTGGGAACACAATCCCGGCGACCTCTGTGACACGGGGACAAAGCCTCAGCTGCCGGGGGTCCACATCCCTAAACCGGCCCATATGGCTCCGACAAAACTGTTACAATGGCTGCTACAATGGAAACACGGTGGGAGGGTCCGCCGGCCTGCCTCTGTGTTGTGAGTGTCCCCGCAAGATCTGACAGTTTGTCTGTGTTTGTACACTAATATGTTGATCTTGGGTTGTGGATTGTCAAACGGGCAGCATGGGATGAAGTGTAGTAGAACACATCCGGTTTTGACACCTGCAGGACAAATATTTCTTCTTGTCTACGTAAAAGTCCGTTAAAAGTGCTGCTCCCAGTTTTTGTCCACATGCCAGGTTTCTCCTGTGCTTCTGCAGCATGCATGGAAACATCAGGCAGAATTTTAGGATGTGTGTGTGTGTGTGTGTGTGTGTGTGTGTGTGTGTGTGCTCCTCCTCCTCTATACAGCCTGTTTCCTATATGTAAGTCTTTCCTCTGCCCTTTTCCTATGAGCTGATGGGTTTCCTAAGAGCCCCCCTGGTGTGTTCACGCTGAGCAGCTCTTTGTGTTTTGGGGCGATTGGAAAAGACCCCCTGCTCTTAGAATACACACAAGAGCTCTCTCACTGTGTGTGTGTGTGTGTGTGTGTGTGTCTGTCTCTTTCTCTCTCTCTCTCTCTCTCTCTCTGTCTCTTTCTCTTTCTCTCTCTCTGTCACATACAGACGCACACACTTTCTCAGGAGGTCCGGACACCTGTTCTCTTTGTATATTTTTTGTATGTGCACACAAACTTAAATCTTACATTCACTTAACTTTAAAGTGGTACATGTAAGAGTACTTTCCATGGATGTATGAAAAGAACTAGCCCAATTGCCCTTTACCAAAGTGTTTTTTCACTATTTAAAACAACTGTCAGTAGTTAGTGGTAGAACAGTTCATTGTCAACTTATTTTTGGTTAAAAAATGTAGATATTTAACATTATCTGTGGTTTGCAGAAACGTACAATACCAACCTTTATTCTGGCTACTCAGTTGAGAGAACTAGATACAGTGTTTCGGGCTGAGCCCTGTTCATTCATACAAAGGTTGCTCAGTGGCAGATGAAGCCAAAAAACGTCTGTGTTTTAAAAAATGACCCTAATCTTCTAGAGATCTTCTGCACTGTCAGACATGGAACAAGCACACTGGAGACTTCCACCTGCTGAGCCGGCTGGAAGTTAGCCGGCTCAGCAGGTGCAGCAGTTTAGCACTTTGCTAACCAGAATGAAGACAAAACAATTAAATCGTGTGGCTTTTCTGGACTTTCAAAATGTTATGGAACAAAATGGATCAAATTGTTAAACTGAAACGAGTCATTTAGATAAAAAATGCAGCAAAAAATGCTGATTTGAACCATTCCCCATGTATGTCATAACATGGCATGTCAAAACATTAACTCACTTATCAGGATTTTAAAACCACAACATTGAGGCTCCATTGTCTGAACCAAGATGGCAAACTGTGTTACTCCTTTCAAAGTATCAGATCCACTCCTTCTGGTCTTTTCTTCCACAATAAAACCCCCAAACAAATACACAGTGTAACTGTTTATCAGAGGGAACTCAAATTCACTCTGAAAATTTTGCTAACAGGAAACTTAGCAAAATAGCTGAAGCCCCAGACACACCTCCAGATGCTGCTCTGGGGCAATAGGATGCTTGCAAACCAAACTAATGTAACAAAAAAAACAAAAAAACTCTTGCACTTATCAGCTTTTTGAAATTGCAAACTGTAAAGCACAAACATACTCTTTGTTGTTGCAATATATATATATATATATATATATATATATATATATTTGCACCTGGTTACTCACTTTTATTGTGTGTTTATAATAGCAAATAATTTAGCATGTAATGAGTCGTACTACTCTTGGATGTCTAAATAAGATAAGGTGTAATGCACATTTCTTCCTTTTCTTGTCTTCTCTCCTTTTTTCTTGGCACTTTAATGGAGCCACATAAAGAATAATCCACTCTTATAATCTTTTTACTGCTCGACAGAAGTTGTATTAGCTGTCAAAGCGATGAGCCTGGCTCTCTTTTCTGGATGTTTTAAACACACTTTCATCTGTTCACGCTTTCACAAAGGCGGCAGCGATGGGAAATCGACACTTCTTTTACTCTATTCAGGAATTTAAGTATGAATTCATTTGCTGCCTGAACTAGTCCGATATTTGTTACTTCAAACTATCCTCAATAACAAGGAAGGTCATTAATAATGGTGCGTCACATCACATGCTGTATCTTGATTTATTTCAACAATGAAGGCAATTCACTGACAGAAAGTGGCGAGTACTCAGTGCTGCTAAATGCTCATAAGGCTCCTGTTGTCACCTATCAGGCCCAGTTATTTCTCTAATGGTCCTTGCTGTTGTGAAGTGGTTTTAGAGCGGGCCACTTTTTGCTCACACGGCACCCTTCATCAGATATTTAAAACACTGAGAACGATTACAGAAACATTTATTGAGCCGCTTTTCAAGGTGAGAATATGAAGAGAGAGCTACGATGAGCCTCCACATGACGTTCTCTCCCAGCGCGTGGCCTTTTTTCACCAGTATTAACGTTTGGCATGATCCTCGTCGAGTCAATAGTGTTACAGCAGAGGTGCATTTTCTCTGGGGGCCATATTCTCTCTTTCTCTTTTCTCTCCACTCTCTTCTCCACTCTTCACCCTCTCCAATTAGGGGAGCTCCAGCTGTGCACCAGTCAGGATCAGAGGCTCCTGCTATTAGCCAAATCCATTTGTGTAGCGATTGAATCGCTCCCCAATCTTCTCTTTCGCCCCCCCAGCCCCCCACAACCCCAAATACACATCCATACACCCACGCTTTCACGAGTGCACACACACACACACACACACACACATACTGCAGCCTTCCTGTAAGCTTCACAAACCCAAAATAGAAATATAAAATAAGAATATACAGATCAAAACCGACAGTGGGGATATCTCTGATTTTATTGCTATTTCTTCAAACACCATAACTGTTTAATTTCCTATTTTGTCGGCCCATAATATCCAAATAATGTGCTAATAATTCCTTAAAAGATTGCTTTAAAATGTTATTTATTTCTACTTGTAGGGAAAAAATTAACTGCCTTGAAAGACCCGCTTCACTTAAGTATATATTCATCTGTTATTAGTTTATTATTGGAGACTTTATTCTCCGTATTTGCTGGATTTTATGACAAATTTCATATTTTTGCATGTTCAACCGACCTGCAAAAAATATATATGTTACTCAATGAATTGTGATTATTTAATTGGTAGTGTACCAATTACTGTTATAGGATACCACTGTTTAATTAGTACCAAGTAGAGGCTCTAAGTCTAAAGCAGGATCGGTGAAATTGGAAATTTAAAAGTGTGCCTTATTAAAAAAATATGACAGTCACAGATATATGAAGCTTACAATGTAGCCTCTTTAAAAAAATTTTTTTTAGAAGATCAGGACTTGATAGTCTAACAGTGACACAGAGCTCAGTGCAGGTAAAAAAAAAAAAGTTAAGATCAAAAATTGAATCGAATAATTGAAGTGTGGATTTGGACAATCATGAATATCCAAATAATGTGCAAATCATTTCCTGAAAGGTTTCTTTTAAATGGCATTTATGGTTTGCTTTACCTCAGTAAATATGTATCCATTATTAATGTAGTATTGGAAAGTTTATTTTTCATATTTGTTGATTTTTATTTTGAAATATTTCACAATTATATATGTTTAACTGACCTGCTGTGCACAAAACTAAAATGCTTCTTTTAATTAATTGGGATATATTAATTGTAATTACAGGGTTCCAAATTTTAACATATTGCTTTAAGATATGTCTTTTATTTTGAAATCCCCACAATATAGTTAACAGCAGGTCTATTTTCTTTTCTTTAAAAATAAAAAAATAATAGATTTTTTAAAATTTAAATATGAAATAATGTCCAATCATATTTAAGTTGCTATTTTTGAGTTGATATAAATTTTTAGTGATTAAATCCAAATTATATCATTGTCCAGAGAATTTAAATAATATCGTATTTTGATGAAACTTGGGATTCAAACTCTACTGAAACAGTTATTTCCTGAAAAACAATAAATGCTTAATGATAATACATTTGAAACATTTTAAGTTTTCTGTAATATTGAGACGATCTTTTTGCAAATGTATTTGATGTTGCAAAAAAAGCACAAAGTAGCGCCCCAGAAAGGAATTTAAACAGCCAAATAAATCCAGATAATTTTTGCTTGGTTTAGCTGTACTCAAACAAACTTAACAAACTGCTGAATTCTTCCCTGTCCTTGAAAGGCTTCCCTGTTTATTCCAGAAGGTGGCACAATTGTGTAGGAGCTGGTCACAGGCCAGGCATTCATCAGGCTGCCATTGATGCAATATAAAAAGCCCGTCAGCGAGGTCCTGCTCCTTTAGACAGTGAGAAAGAAAAAAAGAAACAGTATCTCCATTTTTGTTCACTGTATGTTAAGAGACCTCTTGACCCTTTGCCCAGAAGACAAACTGCCAAAATGTTTTTTTTCTTTAGAATTTTTTTTTTATTATTATTGTTGGGTGAAAAGAAAGCCTCCGATGAAGAGTATGTGGTCTTTCCAGAGAGTCATATAATTCGAACTTACCAAGGTCAAGTCTTTTGTAAATCCTCTCCTCAATCAAGTGTACTTTCCTGTCTTCCACTCACACTCTTTTTTTCTTTCTCCCCACATTCTCTCTCTCTCTCTCTCTCTCTCTCTCTCTCTCTCTCTCTCTCACACACACACACACACACACTTGCATTTTCTTTCTTTCTCTCCGTCCTTCTTGGTCCTCTTGAGCGACAGCGCCTGGTCACACATGTGGTGTGTGTGTGTGTTAGCA
This sequence comes from Centropristis striata, assembly GCF_030273125.1. NCBI lineage: Eukaryota > Metazoa > Chordata > Actinopteri > Perciformes > Serranidae > Centropristis > Centropristis striata. The sequence goes on from NC_081532.1 coordinate 9,186,479, forward strand.
GCAGTAATAGGAACTATAAGAAAATCAGGATTTCTACAGCTGCATATTTGTGTGATATTTGCTTATTATGACGTTAATTCAAGAACATAACAACCTTGACATATAAACTCACTCGGGCTGCAACTAATGATTATTTTCATTGTTGATTAGTTGCTTGGTTTATTAAATGTCAGTAGTATCGATCAGTTTCCCAGAGCCCAAGATGACGTCCTCAAAGGTCTGGTTTTGTCCTCAACTCAGATGTTTACTTTATTGTCATAGTGGAGTAAAAAAAACAGAAAATATTCACATTATAGAGGCCAGATTTAGAGAATTTTTCCTTTTTTCCCCTAAAAAGAACCAATTATTGGATTAATTTGAGTGTAGTTGTACTTTACGACTACAATCAAAATTCCCAAAAAGTTGGGATGTAGTCTAAAACGTAAATACAACAGAATGTGATCATTTTCAACTCTTTTTTTTTTTTTTTACATATTGAAACTAATTGAAAACTGTTAAAATTGACAAACCTTTGATGAATTGATGCATTCTGTTTCACACAGTGTCCCAACTATTTTGGAATCATGGTTGTAATCAATTATTTGTTGCATCAGTTAAACGGCTAATTTATAAATATTTTTAAAAAATAAGTGCTTCGAGTTTAATGTGGATCTGAATCTCAGTGCAGAATGAAGAGTTTTTAAAATAATTCCTCAAAGTTGTTTTTATAACTTGATCATGAAATGCTGCATTTACTTGATTTAACAGTCTGTAAAACTTTATAATAAGGTTAAAAAACAGATGTTAAATAATGCTTAACTAATACTCTGTGTCACGATCAATGCATGAAATAATCTTTCTGTAATGGATCCACTAATGATTACAAACTGTTTCTCATAGAAGAATTGAGCTATTTAAATGAAACTGAAGCCAAAATATCTGCATGTTGCTGAGTGACTCAGAAACAGTCAGCAGAAACAGAATCATGTTCCTGAAACATTTATAATATAATTTTATTTTCTTTTTCATCTTTTCTTATTTCCAAATTATCTTTATTGTAATGATAATAACAATAAACATAATTGAATTACACGTTTTAGCTTTAAAGTAATAAGTGGTGATGGTGCTGTACTGGAGTTAGATGTGTGTCTGATATTCTGCCACCTTTTATATATGTAAATCAGATTTTTTATAAAAAATAAATAAATAATAATAATCTAAATATAATATGACTTTGTTTAAATCCACAATATTCTAGTGTTTGCCCTTCTTCTGAAAAAGATAATTGCTGTTTACATGGAAAATTAAAATTCCACTAATATTCCCATTTACATGCTGCAAGTTTTCCACCGATGGCCCAACTTTTTGACTTTGTTTAACACAGCCTCCCTCTTTTATTCCTTTAGCCACCTTTTTGAAAAGGTTAGCATTGATACCTGTTGATATCCAAGTCTTTCATCTTTTTTTCTCTCCTTTCAACCAGAAATGTGGGCTTTTCCTTTGGGCATGCTCTCTACCGCATCCTTGCAAATTGGCACGCTGGTTTGATTACAACAACCATAGCAACACAGAGAGCTGACTGTAAACTGTCACAAACTGCAGTAAAAACTTTCGAATGCACTGTATACAGGTGTATCTTAATACATTAGAGTATCATTTGAAAAGTCCATTTCAAATAGTTCAAGTCAAATAGCCCCAACCAAGTATTGAGTGCATATAGATGGACATACTTTTCAGAGGCCAACAATTCCATATTTAACATACTTTTTAAAATTGGTCTTTTGTAGTACATTTTTGTAAAATTGTTCATTAAATGTAAGCCATGACCATTAGAATTAGAATGAATTAAATAAATGAAGACATGAAATGTTTCATTCTGTGTGTAATGGATCTATATAATGTGTTATTTCCACTTTTTGAATTGAATTACTGACATAAATAAACTTTTCTATGATTTTCTAATTTATTGAGATGCACCTGTACATTGCAGAAAAAATGCTCCTAAAACCTGAATAATATCGACATATGCCACATGTCTTGATTGGAAAAAGCATAATTCGGAATAAGGTCTTAATGGAATTATCCAAACAGAATATTCCGTTTACATGACCAGCATCAAATTCTGAATATTCTGAATAATAGGGTTTGTGAACATTATGAGCTCTGTTATAGCAGGATTGTACAGGTGTACCTAGTATGTGGCCACTATGCTTTAACATAGCCGTCCATTCTGGCACCCGCTAGGTCTTTCTACTGTTGTGCTGGTCGCAGAACCTCTGAAGTGCCCTTTTCCTCTGTAACTGGATTTCAACTAATTTGGTGGGATACTGTATAAACGTTGGTGGTATCCTTGCAGAAAGATTTTCCTCTTTTTCAAAACACACGAGAAAGAAAACATTTGGAGGTTGAGGCATTAAATGTATTCACGGGGGAGCACACCTGATCCTTGGAACACTGATGTATTTTCCTGCCCGTTCGTCAACCCACTTCACCTCCCCAGAAGTTCAAGCCCAAGCGATGCCTCTGGTGCTCTTGATGACATGAGTTTAAGAAAAATAGCTGTGGCTAAAAGGCTTGGCAAGGTGTTCTGCATGGGCATCCGAGTGTGTTTGTTTGAGGGGGCACACTTGACCTCCTCCCTCTCGAGGAGCGATGGAGGAGACAGTGGAGGGCTTCTCAAGGCTGTCAGTCAGACTTTCTCCTCTCGTAGTGCTGCTGCACGGCTCGCAGCTCCACACGTATAAAACACTGAATAAATTGACATGTTGAGTATTTGATTTTACAGCTTTGTTTCAGTGCAGTGCTGCACTTCTGGCCTTTTGTGCTCAAACATAATAATTATCTGTGAGGTTGGTGTTGGTTTTTTTTTTTGGCTTGAAGCATGTGTGGTGGCTTCAGAGGGCTGGGAAATGTCATAAATGTGGGAAAAAAATGTAAATAAAACACAGAGAAGAGAAAGGGAACATTTATTTTAAAAATGCAATTTATCATTGATTTGACCCTTTTTTCTGTTCCTTTTATGGTTGTTTCTGGATCATTTATTTCACATTTTTTCTACTAAATTCTCTTTGATATGCCTTTGGTTTATGTTGAGTATCTCTAAGTGTCATACAAAACATCTCCAGGTGTCGTCAACATGAAAGCAAAATAAAGCCTCTAATTGTATTTTTCTTGAATGGAAATTCAATTCTCAACAGTTTTTTGCTAGATTTAAGGAGGTCACTGTGGCCACAAGGACACCTTTCTTATCAATGGAGGTGTGTGTGTGTGTGTGTGTGTGTGTGTGTGTGTGTGTGTGTAATGTCCTCGACCTTTGACCTTTCTGTGTAGTCATAGAAAGATCCTGTGAAGGTTTTCAAATGGTTTACTATCTTACCAAAGTGACTTGAGCCGACTTGTAGATCATCCTTAAAAAAAGCATAATACAAAATATGATATGTTATAATATGAATAGATGTTTATCTTTAATGGCTCAGAATGATATTCTTCTGCTTGTATTCAGCGTGACTTTGAGCAACGTGTTCTCAAATCATATGTCTTCTCATTAAACCTTATAAAGTGTATGATATCGTATGATATCCTACAAAGCAAGTGAAGGAATAATGTGACTGTAGCTTATTATTGACACGACAACTGCTGTTTTAAACATCACAGCCACCATATTCACCACATAATGTTGTAAAACGCTCAGGTTAATGCACCAAAACCATTTGTTAATGGAAAAAGGAATAGGGTAAGATTTAGAAAAAGCACTACTTCCAGTAGTAGCCAAAGGAGGCTAAAAAGAGAGGAAGTCAGGGGTTCAAATAATGTCAGATCATTGGTGGTAGAACACATGGGCAGTGAAATCAGGTCTGCATTCCTATATAACTGCACATTAATTTATTAATTTACTTTGTTCTGTCAGGTCCATGGAGAATTACAGTCATGTAAAAATGATCAAGAAAACCATGGAAAATGGCTAGATATCTCTCTCTTATATTAAACTCTTATGAGCTATTTTTTTGGTAATCATTATATTTGTCCAAACAAATGTACCTTTAGTTGTACCAGGCATTAAAATGAACAAGAAATTGAAGAAAACAAGAGTGGTCTGAAAGTTTTTACATGAATGTAGATACAGAGTTAGAGGAGGGCCCCTCTGTGGGACAGATTCTGATAGTGAAATGGTTAATTTAGCGAGGTTCTGCAGCTCAAAATAATTTATCCATACGTCTCTTTCCAAATGTAAGTGGATGGGTGACTGGACATTCCGGTTTGACCACCACGAAAATGTCTTCTTCCTACGGGTTTGGTCTGGCTGAGGGCATCCAATAAGCACTTGAGTGGAAACGGAAATTTAATTCTAGCTCCGTCTGCTGCTCCATTTGTTGTTCCTCAATGATGCGACCCTCATGATATAACTTCCAACAACTGGACACAAATATCCTGGGCTCATTTGGGCCGCCCACCTCTCCTCCTGCCCGCCCAACAGGCAGCATAAGATGCTTTAACATTACGTGGTTTTAGTGAGATAGATACAAATTCCAGGGCATTACTTTTCATAGGAAATCATACAAACTGTTTGTGAGAACATCTGGAAGCCTGAATGGAAACAAAATAAATAATACATTTTTCCCTTTTCACCTGTTTTAATAAGCTTTTATCATTATTCGACTAAAAATCTGACCAAAATGTGAGAGAAATCAAAGGTCTCCCGTTGTCCAAATCCTGTATTTTCCCTCTGTGGAAAACCCTCTAACAAAGAAAAACTATCCAGCAGCATCTTTGAACTTGGAATTACGCTCCTAACTTGGTTTTATTTTCATCTTCTCTCATCACTCTCAAGATGCTAGTGCTGATTGTGATTTGTATTTTCAAAGCTGGGGCGGGAAAGCGTGTGGGTGTTCAGGGGGTGTTAGGTGTTTGCAGCAGAAAAAGACAATACAATTAAATGATTAATGCACAGCGGGGCCACTGACAATTAAAACTATTATAGAAATTAAAATGGCATTATGTCACAGTGGAAAGCTGATGATACCCGTGCCGTCTTTTTAAAAGCAATTTTCATAATTCCAATAATTGAAATTACGGCATATTCATTCATTTACTGGGTGAGGAGGGCTAAGAGCGGCTACTAATGAAATGCAATCATTAGCATCCAAACAAAGTAATTGGGTAGTCTTTTATCCTTGGAGATAGGTGATAAGGCACAATCACCCCCGTCACCCCCCTCCATCAAAATGCAAAAGCAAGTAATTAAAGCACAGACAAAGATGAGACCAGCGCTGCTGCTGTGCTGTACACCTCTGAAAACAGCGCTGATTGCCTTGATTAGAGACCTTACTGTACCCTCTGATTTTGTTTATGGATACTCTGACATTCTTGGGGAATAGAAGGGGTTGGGGGTAGATGGGTGTGAATTATAAATCTGTTTTGGAGATGGCTAAAAAAAAAAAAAATTGGAAGGAGGTGGAATTTTTGAAAAAATATTATATACACTGCACTCCACAGTGCTACCTAAGGGTCCCCATTTCTGACTGCGATGGAGCTTGAAATCACAACTAAACCCACATTTAGCTCAGTTAGGTATTAGCTCCTTGTACATACTTAGCTTAATGGAAAATAGTGCTGCTGTGTGTGACAATTACCGACCTGCTCCAGAGGACAGAGCAGCAAGAAAAGGGGAGGATGGGTGGAGGTGGAGAGGTGAGCTGGAGAAGAAGAGAGAGATTGAAGTGAGAGGAAGATGGGCACATGAAGAGTCTTGAGAAAAAGAGCTCCTTCTCACTCGTCTCTCTAGTGGGGACACCATTCTCTCTCCCTTTTCTTGGCTACCTCCTCTGTGGTGTTCAGGGCGCTTCTTCCTGGTATGTCAGCCCCCACCTACCCCTCCTCCTCCTCCACAAGACCGCCATCCTTGGAGAGCGTCATTAGGCCCTCCTGGAGGGGAGTCAAGAATATAATGCGAGAGGGGCCACCTTCTAAAAAAGAGCCCAGTGGAACCTTTTCTACTTGTGCCGTCCCCTCATTAACACTCTCCTCTGCTCTGCGCCCGCTTCAAACTTCAATCTCACCTCTTCCTCTACTCCTATGTTCATCTCCAGCGTAAGGTAGCTTGTGTATCAACCCCCCCCTGAGGGCCGGCAAGGGAGCGCATTTCTTGCCGGTGGGGCAGAGAGTCGTCGAAGCCACCTCCTCCCACTCCCTCGCCTCGTACCTCCACCTCCTCTGAGATGGACTGATGAGAGGATAACAAAAGATGCTGGAGGGGAAAGAAACTCCTCTTCTTACAGCCTTGGCCCTGAAGCCCACCATTCCATTTTGCAGCCTGTGAAAGTAGGGCTTTTCATCTCAAAAGATCAACACATTTCTCTCCTGCAGGCACCTACACCATTTCTCTCTCTCCCATTTTCCCCCTCTCCCCTCTTTCTATACACCTCTCTCTTTCTTACTCCTTGGCAAATGGGAAAACTGTCCTTGGTTGGATTCTGTTTTTCAAAGGATTCAATTCTCCTTTGTACACACTTGATCTGACCCTGTGACAGGCATTAAGTGTGTCTTCTGCCTGATACAGAGGGCTCGTGCTCTGTGTGCTGATGGACACAGCCCATTATCACACAAAAGTGTGAGCACACACACTCTCACACACGTACAAAGGTACGCTTGTTCGCATGTCCATGCATGCAGCCACACGCATGCACATGCACACAAGCATCATGGACTCTGAGGTACATACATGCAAGCAACGCACACACAACTCGGTCAGCATGGCTTGTGAGCTGATGGGCAGAGAACAATGGTGAAGGCTGTTTGGGATAGAGGTTCGAGCACAAACTAATGGCTTTGGAAGGAGCAGGAGAGAGTTGAAGAGGTCACAGGAGAGAAATGAGAGAAACGAGAGAAACGAGAGCGATGTGGACTTTATTCATCCATTTAATGACTTCAGATGAGGCTCTACAACATCAAAGCAGGGTTAAAACCTTAATAATTTAAACTCTAAAACCATAACCTTTGACTTTATTTGGAGTGTGGTCTGTGGCATTCTGACAAGGGGGTCCCTGAAAAATGTCAGATTCATAATTGAGATTATCATTACATAATTTTTTAAAGGCTTCATATTTCAGTAATATTTAGATTTTTAGATTCATAATAGTTAATAGTAGGGCTGGGCGATATGGACCAAAAGTCACATCACGATATATTTAGGCTGAATATCGATATACGATATATATCCCAATATTTTTATCGCAAAGTGAGAGCGAATGTTCAGTTAAAGCCAAATATGACATATCACATGTAGTTTTATTGAAACCGTTTATTTAAGTGAACATAAATACTGTATAACAACAGGGTTACCTTTTTTTTTTTTAATCAAAGCTAACTAAAGTGCACATTTAAATAAAAAAATATCTTAAATAAAAATAGCCTATGAAATAAAATAGTCCAATCTTTTTCAGCCCTAGTTAATAGATTACAATCTAATCTAACAAATCTACAACACAGCAAATATATTAAGTACATGTCCAATATCTGCCTAATGGCACAGCCACAAATGCAGGTGAATGATTCTCAAAGAAGACATGTTTGCACAACAGTGTCATGCAAATTTGTCACTGGAGTTGAGAAGTTTCAGCTTCGTGAGTATAGCATATTCATGTCATTTGCATCAGGCGTCATGAATGATGCAAATCTTGCGTCTACTTGTGTCCTTCGTGCTCCATGAAAAAGTCGCATCACATTTGTCCACAGTGAAACATCATGATGGACGATGATATTGAGTGATCCAAACTGATCAAATCACTAGGCATAAAACCCACTAGAGGGCCTATATCCGCCATTAGGAATAGATTACAGGTGCATCTCAATAAATTAGAATATCATAGAAAACTTTATTTATGTCTGTAATTCAATTAAAAAAGTGGAAATAACACATTAAAAGAATACATTAAACACAGAACGAAACATTCCATGTCTTAATTTATTTCATATCTTCTAATTATAATGATTATGGCTTACATTTAATGAAGACCTAAAATTCAGTATCTCGAAAAAAAAAAGTAATATTACAAAAGACCAATTTAAAAAAAGCTTAATATGGAAATGTTGGCCTCTGAAAAGTATGTCCATCTTTATGCACTCAGTACTTGGTTGGGGCTATTTGACTTGAACTACTGAAAATGAACTTTTCCATCATATTGTAATTTATTGAGATGCACCTGTATGTTTTTCATCTTATTAAATATTTTACCAGGAACGGGTGCATTACATTGACTGTAAAAATAAGTACATTTTTAAAAGTTTCAATGAATTTGAATGATTTCTCTTCTACTTTAGATTTGTTGACGTGGCAGCCCCAGTGTGCAACATCTGTGCACAGTTAAATAAATCAGAATTGTTGCTTTTTCATAATTAATGTCACCACAAACCTGTGTCCAGATGTAGGTGTGGATGGGGGGCGGGGCTTTTAAATCGCGATCTTTGATGTTTGGTGTGAACACAACATTACAGCTGCGACTTTCAAACCAAAGACGATGACGCACATTTTGATCGATTGGAAGGTGTTTCTCATTCCCAAGTTGCCGATTAGAAGCCAGCTGACTGCAGATTCTATTAACCTGTAAATAAAGGGACCAAACTCAGGGCAGCTCCATGTAAGAACTCCAGTCAGCCAGTGCTCTGAAAGAATAATCTGCAGTGTATAACAGGCAGCCTTGGACTGCATCATGTACACAAAAAGGTCACTTTCAAATGGTACTTTTATTCTTTTACTGATAAAAGCAAATAAAAACAGGTATCGAGGTTGTGTGTGGATATAAACAGTATACATATGAATTTTGTTTAAAAGGCATGATACAAATCATAAACATACTACGGAACAACTGCCAGAAGTTTCCATTTTGAGGATTACAAATAACTACCAGAGCCATGAAACTGGCCCCTGTCTGCTCTGATTTCAGTCCTCAGAAAAAGAACACAGATCTCCATCACTTACTCCTGCCTTTATTCTCTGCTCCACCTGTCTTTCTCAATGCTCTTTAATTTTCTGTGATTTCTCCCTTGTTGCTGTGTCTCACAGCTGATACAAAAACCCACCGAGTCTTGAAAAGGCAAAAAATTAGAAAAGAGGCTGAGCAAAAAAGAGAAAGGGAAAGACGGAAGAATGCGTTTGATTAGCGCAAGTTTGCTGTTCATGGCAGACCGTCTGAGAGCCGCGGAGCCATTGTGTTCCTCGTGCATGTGTGAATGTTGCAGCGAACAGAGAGGCTAAAAAAAGACAGACATGGGAAACATGCACACTGACATTTCTTAATCAAATATGGCAATCAGGGGGCCAACCAACAGCATACCATTTGCAATCCCTTTTAATTCATAATCAAAAGCTGAGCAAATGAGGGAGAAATTGAGAAAGACTGAGAGATGGGGGGAGGTGGGGAGCGAGAGAGAGGAATGAGGGAGAAGGAAAGAGAGGGAGAGAGACATACAGGTCATTACATCTCTTTTTACTGCCCCGATGAGAGCCATGTAGAATTAATCAGAGGCCATTAGGCTGTATTTACTTACCACTGCAGGGGCTCTGGTCTCTCTCTCCCTTTTTCTCTGGATACAAACCCTGATATGATCCTACTCTGCCCCGGCCCTATAACAGAACATGGAGCAGGGCTAAGAATAAGGGTATAACGAGAATTATCCCACATACAAGCGTGTGCATGTGAGCATGCACGTGAGCTTGTGTCTGTAATCCTGGATGTTGCATCAGGTGGGTGTTGTATGCACCGAGGACCCGAGTGCTACAGAGAGGAGAGGAGAGGAGCTGGAGAGATGCTCTTAAATCAGAGTGTGTAATCCCCTGTGGGGTCAGCCCAAGGCCTCTGATGTTGACTCACAACTCAGCCTATTGCACATCTCTCTCTCCTAATGCACCGCCGCCATTACTCACCCTGGTCCTGTTGGTGCCAAAATCTCTATAATAATGGACAGAGGTCCCCTAAAACCATCTTGGAAAGAAAAAAAAATAGTTTCTAAAAGGGCCTGATTTATAAGTTGTAAGTACTGGCCTTTTAACGGATAATTAACATGTTTTTTTAATGCTTTATGGATTAGTCATAAGCCAGGATAACATTTTGGTTCACTCGAACATGTTTCTTTTTTTTATGTCCCCTAAAATGTCTGACACTGACTTGAATCAGTGCAAAGTTTGTCACTAGAGAGGTGTTTTCACCTTCCTGAAAGGGGGCAACAAGTCCTGAAACCATATGATCTCATAAGTTGTTTCTTTCTAACCTTAAATACAACCTGCAGCAGCGTTTCCAAAAATAGTGCCCTCACCAGTTACAGGGGATAAACTGAACCATGCCCCAAAGGTTAGGGCAAAACACTACATTACTACTGCGTTATTTAAAATAGTTAAAGTAAAAGAAAAGAACATAAATGTCACACTAAAGTGAGTTAGTTATGTAGCTGATGTAACTTACAGAAGTAGTGGTTACGCTGATGATATAAAGACAAGTTTTATTTTGGTTTCATACCTCGGCCTCCTTGGTAAGAGTCCTGTGTTTGTTTGTAGTTGCTGATTTTGTTGTTTAACAGACTCCCATTTTATTAGCTAGCGAGGTGTACCTAATAAAGTGGTCAGTGTGGTCTTCTGCTGCTGTAGTCCACCTGCTTCAACGTTGGACGTGTTGTGTGTTCAGAGATGCTCCTCTGCGTACCTTGGCTGTAGCGAGGGCTTATTTAAGTCACTGTTGTCTTTCTATCATCTCCAACCAGTCTGACCTCTGGCATCAACAAGGCACTCCGAGAACTGCTGCTGACTGGATTTTTCAGACCTTTCAGATCATCTCTGTAGATGATTGTGTGTGAAAATCCCAGTAGATCAGCAGTTTCTGACAACAACAACCAGCTAACGATTAAAGTTGTGTTAATCACAAAAGCTACTATTGCTTCCTGTCGCTAAATGATGCAGTTTATAATAAGAAAAATAAGAGCACAGTGTGTTAATCCACCACAGATTTTACAAGAAGACTGTCAAAATAAGATGCCTTAAATAAAACATACAAGAACCCTTATTCTCCTTTACAATATTTCATTAAAATATGCAATGATTAAGATCAGTGTGTGTGTGTGTGTGTGTGTGTATATATATATATATATACTTTTTTTTTTTTCTACTACATTTTAGATGATTTTTATTTTGTTAATTTATTTATTCATACAGACTAAAAAAATAATATTTTCTATATATTTTTCAGCATTTTGTAATATTGTCAAGAATATCGTTATTGCAAAAATACCCTGAGATATCGTGATAATCTTTTATGGCCATATCGCCCACCCCTATTTCTTCCCCATTCTGAAGCTCGCTTTGAGCTTCAGCAGGTCGTCTTCACCATGTCTACATGCCTAGATGTGTTGAGTTGCTGCCGTGTGATTGGCTGATTAGTTAATTGCATTAATGAGCAGTTGAACAGGTGTACCTAATGAAGTGGTCTGAAGTTTCATCTAATGAAGGAAAAAGACTGAGACTGCTCTTTCACAGGTCAACCAAGTACGCTAGCAGTGGTGGTGGGTCAGGTGGAGGTGTTATCACTTGATTGAATGGGTGTTATCTGCAGAAGTGTGGGAAAGTAGGGGCCTGCTTCACCTGCTGTTAAATTAACTTAAATGATGCGGTTTCATTTGGTTTAGGCTACAAAACTACCTTTCTAAGGTTAGGACAACAAGGTACCTGGTTAGGCATTATAAAAGATAGTTTAAAAAGCAAAATAAGGGCGTCCCGGTGGCTCACACCGGTAGAGCGCTTACCATGTAGGCTGAGTCCTTGCTGCGGCGGAGCCGGGTTCGAATCCGGCCTGAACTCCCTTTGCTGCATGTCTTCCCCTCTATCACCCCCTTTCTATCTATCACTATCAATAAAGCAAAAAAATGCCCAAAAAATAATCTTAAAAAAAAAAAAAAAAAGCAAAATAAAAGCATGTAATTGAAGTGAAGTAGTTACAGGGCGGTGTATTACTGTAAGTGACATAGTTATGTTAAAACGTGACACACTGAAGTTGAGTGACGTTAAATAACATTGTTTACATTTGTTTTCAGCTGGGACACATACTCTGATCTCCTGGTTAAAGTCCAGGGTTTGTTTGAGTTCAATAAACAGTCTACCAAGTTCAAACCTTGCTTTTATGGTTTTACTAATTGGCAAAATATACTTTAAATCAACAATATGGACACACCTGTACCTTAGATTTGATACTGTACAAACATACATACAGTGGGGGAAACAATATATATCCAAGTGAAAAAACTGTGACCCTTTTTTATTAACCATTTACTCTTTTTTTACTCTATTATATTATGTAATTTATGAGTAGTTGTAACACTGTAAATCTATGAAGTACATGCTCATGAATATTAGTAACTCACTAATTACAGGTCACTGGTTTTGCGTATTCATAAGAAGGCATGAAGTTACACGTTTATAAGTAATTTCTAAATATTTAACTCCATATTTGAAAGTGAAAGAACCCTTTTTTTAAGTTAATGATTAGTAACATTTATAACTGCAGATTAGATGGCTTACTGTCAAGTGATAAACATGTTATCCTTTTATTATTATTTTTCATCAGGCCTGCAGTTGTTTATAAGAAGTTCTTTTTTCTACAGTATCTGCACTATAAATATTAGTTTCTCACTGTACAATGAGCCATCAGGGCTGTAGTTCTAAATGTTTATAATGAAGCATTCTTCCTAATAAAATAACCAATGTTGGAAAAAAAAAAATAGATGATGTTACAGAACAATATAAGTTTGTAATTTGGATATTTAAAGAAGCTAGATGGTCAAATGGTCCTTGAGAGGAGAGGTCTTATTAATGAAGAGAAAGCATCAGAGGATGATATATTACCAATCAAAGGAATTTTCACAGCCCAACAAGAAAAAAACTGTTTTTTAGTGTCCATTAATGGCTCATTTGTGATCTATAAAGCATTAATAAATGACTTATTAACCATTAGTTACAGCTGATAAGGCCTTTGTGAGGTGTGCCTGTATTAGAAAGTGATGCAGGCTTTCTTTCTGCAGAGGTGTAATTATGCAACCACACATTGAGAAAAGTTATTTTGCCACGTGACATCCTAAAATAGCAACTTCAGGGTCAGCTTTCAGTGACCATAGAGGTTAATTCTCCAGGTGAGACGGCACTTCAAAGCCCCGGGCACTGGCTGACCACGCCATTACAGCACAAACCTCTTTAAACAACTGATAGTGAGACAAAGGAGGCTGCGGCATACTTTCTGTGGGCGATATGAGCAAACAGTTAATGACGTTTACTTAAGATTACGGGGACTCACCACCAAAGGATTCTGTCTTGGAAAGAGAAAAGAGCCAGCAGAAAAGAGAAATAATGGAAAGAACAAAAGGAAGGCAATTCAGCGCTTTAGTCATTTAGTCCACATTGTTGTTTGTCTGTTTGTTGGGTGTGCCAGAGGAGTGGAGGAATGCTGTGTTTAGGAGTGAATAATTCGCTCGGGCCTAGAATGACACATACATGCACAACTCTACCTGCGCACAAAGGCAAAGGAAAAAAACATTTCATGAATAAAAGATAATTTAAGTAGAAGGAAATGTTCTCAAACAGTATCACTCATCAGGGAATTCAATGAGATGATTTGGAAACGAAGAATACTACGTCATCGGATCGGATTGAGTGGATCGTGTTGATTGTGTTTAGTGAGTTTTTCTGTCTGATATTAACAAATACAGGAAAAAGTTCTTGGCTGCAAGTGAGCAACACTGTCAGCCTAAAGAGGCATGTGACAACATAATGCTGATTTATAATGACACAAACAGGCAATAGATTTTTGTATTATATTACTCTGTGTAGTCTTTCTGCAGAATTTGGGTCAACTGAATGAGTCATATTACCCAAATCACAGACAAAAAGGGAAGAACAACCTCAGAAAAACATTTACTTACTCCTTATGTATTTGCATAAAGGTAGAAATACAAAAATGTAAAACTACAGATTCACTCATTTAAAACCATCCTTAAACGTACAGAAGTACAGATATCTATAACAATGCAACATATTTTAGAAGATGATCATGTTTCTTTTTAAAAAATGTTAATCTGCAGAGTAATTAACTATAACCCTCAGATGAATATAATACAGAAAAAAATGCAATATTTCCCCCTAAATTTAGGCTGTAGAAAGTAGCAAGCACCTGAAAATTGTACTTAAATCTGCAATAACTGATTTTTTTGTGTGACTTGGGGCATTTAAATAAGACATAAACACAATATTGACTTATTAACTAAGTTCATATTGCAAACTTGTTAACCGTTTAGTTATTTATTTACTCATCCAACAGTTACAGAACAACATTAAAGTTTATTTGGAGCAAGTAGCTGAAAAATGAAGCCAACATGAAAGTGCAAAATACTGCAGTTTCCTTCTGGCTCCAGAAGTGAGTCAATCCCCATAGACCCCCATGTTTAAATCCATGTTTTCCTTTTTACCCATTTCTGTATTAGCTGGGAGTTAGGAGGAGCATTGCACAGCCAAGACAGAAACAACCTCCAACCACCAACATTGAGCTTCATTTTGACTCTTCAGATACCTATGGATGACGTCATATGAATACATATGTATAGTCTGTGATGTAAGTCCAATATTCATTCTGCTTTTAGCTCCGCATTTGTCCTCCACCAGCTCCTGTGGGAAATATCTGGCTCTTGTGCTGTGCCGCCTACTTTTCTAACTGAAACCATGCAGCTGAGACCAATAAGAGTGACAAAACAGGAAGATGCGGGCTAATAAATAAAAACAATAAGTAAATTCAAGCCTTTCCGTGCAAATGATTTCAAACAGGCAAAGATAAATTGCCACAGACACCAAAAATATGGGTATTTTTATCCTGCAAAATATCTATATACAATATCATTTTGTGACACAAAATATAAATATAACAAAGCTATAACATGACAATGACAACCCACAGAACTGACCAACTGAAGTAACCATAAATAATGATAAAAACCTGAAAAAGTGAAATTTTGATACCACTTTGAGATGATAGAAAATTTTGGTATTTTGCGATGTGGGTGAACTGACCTTTTTAAAGTTTGTTTTCAATGCAAGATTCCATGCAAGAAAATAGAAATTTATAAAATGAAAAAGAGAAACAACAAAGGCTTAATCTACTTATATGTCAGTATAATCAAAGCCTTCCTCACTTCATTCACATTTGCTCAGACAGAGTTTGTATATCTAACGGGTGAGGCTGTGAACTGGAGCTCCCACACCTTAAAACACTAAAGTTTACCTTCTAACTCTCCTCCTCCACCCCCCGACAAACAGAGAGCCAGACGGCTGTCTCCGCCACGCAGATACGACTGCAGCCGCACTGCTAAAAGGCACCCCAACAACTGCAGCTGATTCCTCCCAGAACGTGTAATTTTCTCATTTAGCTCACAAGCGTTCGGCCCGACACCAATTAGCACGGGGCCCTGACCTCAGACGTCTGTACCAGGAGACATGGCGGCAAACGACGCACCACGTGGCGCACCTCAATCAGCCGCTTGCACCCTCTTTTCTATTTTGCAGCCATCAAATCATCGCCATATACATAATTCATACACCTCAGATTTGGAGGTTTATTATAACCCCTCTCTAACTCTGAGAGTATGATTATATCTTCAACTTTATAAAAATAGGAGGTTGGGCTGTCTTTCTGTTCCATCTCCATATCATCTCTCAAGAACCCTTGTTTTACATAGTCTCAGTGACTGTTGTTACAGCTTGCAATATCAGGGCAAAGTCGAGCTTTATCAAGTGATTTCCACATTATTTATCAATACCTTGTGCTAAAGCATAATAATTAAAATCTAAAACTAGGTGATAGGTGTTGTTAATGTGCCTGCTTATATGCTGTGCAAAAAAGCAGAAAAAACACCTTTTTATTTTTTTATTTTGCAAGGCCATGTTATGCAATACCAAATCTCACCATAGGGGGGTGGGGTCATACCAAAGTGCTAGTGCTGTCACCCACTGCCCTCTCGATATGAGAGAGCCATGAATGTCAATGAGGAGGGTGTAATGGGCTTTGAGGCTATCTAAATGTAATGGTAAGATAAGATGAAACTTTGATGACAGGGGAAATTAGGAGGGAGAGTCGGAGTCTTCTTATTCAGGTATACAGAGGTGGCTGTATAAGGACATAATAATGATAGAATGCTAAATAAACCTGCTAAAGATGATAGTTTTCTTACTGTGAAACTCCAGATTCTCTGTAGTAAATCTGCAGCGTGAGGTTAGTATGCACCATAAGCTATAATTAGCTGAACTTTGGCTGTTCTGTCATTAACCTCTTGTGCTCATCTTGTTGTAGAAATTCACATTTAGTGGACTCACATTATATCTGATTAGTTTCCTGATGCAATTATTTTGATTTAATTTGATGGTGTTTGCACTCGTGTCTACAGGCTCGTGATGTATACGCGTGTGACCGAGTGTTTACATATGTATGCATGCAAGTGCGCGTCTGTATGTGGGTCCGTTTCGCACGTGTGTGTGCGTGCACATGTGTAAGTGTGCAGCATGCACATGTCTCTCCTCCTTGACGTCGTCTGTGCACCCCACCAGGCAGCTCTTGGCCTCCTCCTTTCATTGCTAAGAAACCATCCATTCTGTGTGAGTAATCAGAGCTGTGCCTCCAGGAGCCCAGCCAAGCCTCTCATCCTTGGGCTGCTCAAGAGCTGCTTTAATTAACCATCATACCACAGATGGGATCAATTTTTCCCCCCACCCCCTCTTTCTCGCTTTTTCTCTATGCCTCTCTCTCTCCCTTCTATCTCTGCTGCTTCTTTCCTGCACCCTTCTCTCCCATACACAAGCCCCATAATTGCACTGGAACAGTGCCAGCCGCCAGTCGGGCCCCAGACTGCAGGCCTCTCCTCTCCCTCTGTTCTCCTCCTCAGCCCCTGGCCTCACCTGCTCAATACCTTATTAGTGTCAGGATCTGTAGAGAGCCATTGCGGATTAACTAAAGAGATGTGAGATTGATTTCTGCCCCTGCAGATAAAATTGAAGTTTTCTTCTTGTGTGTAGCGCGCGAGTGCATGTATGTGTGTGTCAACGAGGGACAGAGAGTGAGAAAGGAAAAAAATATGACAGAAAGAGAGGAAAAAGTGTCTGATTTTTTTAGACCTGGCAGGAACATACTGTGTGCACATGCATGTAGCGTGTGTTTGTGCATTACTATTCTCTAGTATGTATGAGGGTTTTTGAAATGAGGGTTTGCTAATTTGCTATTGGAAGACCCACTTGAGCCTCTGCCTCTCTCACAACAAATTAATCCCCCCTCTTGCTTTACCTTCATTGGTTTTCATGTGGCGCTATGAAGCCACTAGACAGACCTATATCCCTCTGTGCTGCACCTCTGTGAATCCCCCCACACCACACACACACACACACACACACACATAGGAAGAAACATACATGCACAACCACCAATCTTAAAGTCCAATCTCACATTCTAATCTGCTGTCGTAATAGTCACAAGAAATGACCCGTTCTGGGAAATATGTTCACGAAAATAGCGCCCTATTGATTATTCATGGCTGGGGCATGGCTATATGTGTGTCAACGAGGTCTCAGAGGCAGCCAGTTGGGCGAGAGATTAACATCTATTTCAGAGATGGGTGAATTTGTCGTGGAGGAGAGGTGGAGGTGGGGGTGGACGGGTTTATGTGTGTGCGTGCGTGTGTGTGTGTGTGTGGGGAGTTGCAGGGGGTTGGGGCTGGAGCGGGGTGGAGGGTTGTCTCCTCAGGATTGTGCTGTAATCACAGGCCTCCGTCTGCATGGCACATCTCAAGAGTGGTGTCAGCTGGGCTCTCTTCTGTTTGCTAATAGCAGGGGGTCAGGACTCTCTCACAAAGAGGTGCGTTTGATCCCCAGGTATGGGACACGGAGGGAAAGAGGTGACACTACTGAATACTAACAGGGAGAGCTACACGGCTGCTTATCTTTCCTTTGGTGTGTGTGTGTGTGTGTGTGTGTGTGTGTGTGTAAGAAAGTTTGATATACTAATGGTATTTGTGTTTTGTAGGCAAACCATTCAAAGCATAGCGGGTTTAGTGGCTTAGCTTGAAAAACTTGTTTTTGATTTTTTTGTCTGAAGTTTTTTTTTCTTAAACAGAGAAACTAGAGACTGACCCATTTATCGGCTATTGGTCTTTCACAGACATTTCGGTATAGTCTGATATGCGGAGATATGCAACTTTTTTTTTTTTTTACAAAAAATATAACATCATAATTCATAAATAGGGATAAAATGAGAAATGGTGTTGGCTAGTTATTTAATTTTGTATTTATTCTTTATTTAAATGGTCAGCATTTGACTGTTACTAAACATACAGTCCTCATGTATACCCAATTCATAAAAAGTTAGGTCTAAAACCTAAATAAATATTCTTGATTTTCCAATCTTTTGACATATAATAAAACTGTACAAATACACTTAATTTTATGTTCAAACTGATAAACTTTTGGTTTTTGTAAATTTGAAAAAAACATTCTGAATTATGATATTGATGTTTTCTTTTCTTATTTGTTTTACACAATGTCTCAACTTTTTTGGGTATCAGGGTTGCTATAAATCTAATAATTGTAAATATTCTTTAATAAGTTATTTTTTAATAACTGGGATAACTTTTGCAAATTGATCCACAATCGACATAAAGAGATTTATTTTTATTACAGCTCAAAAATTCACTATATCGGTCACTATTTTTATAATCAGTGAATTATTCCTTTCCAAAATTGGTATGAGTATCATTCTCAGTCTGACAAATCTAATACTGGTCAGGCTCTAGGATAAACTAGGAGTGTAAATCAAAAGTTTCATCACAAAACAATATAATATAGATTATTTCTTAGTCTTATTTAATATCATACAGTCTCTCACAATATGATTTTATTTTGACTCAATTCAGGTGCCTTCATCGATGTGAAATTAAATCAAATGCCCATTTAACACAATCTGTTTCATTTCAACCTACAAAAAGCAACTAAAATATGAGTTGACAATTGTATTACTGAGCTCTTCCAAGCATATAAATGAAAAGCAATCTGTTCTTTTGAATAGAAATAATACATATAAAGTGGGAATTTCAAAATAAAGGCGTATTAATATTTCCACTTTGCATTGATGATACTGGATCATTGATCATTGAATCGATACATAAATTCAGACTGATGTATTGTTACAACCCTAGGAGAAACTCAAACTACTTTTAACACTTTTAATATTGATAATACGACCTACACTGATACTAATACGCATGCAGGAGAGAAAACAAGACCCTTCTAGCCGGCCTTGAGAAACCAAAGAAACTTTTCGAACTCAGTCCTGTTCTTGTTGTTGCGTGATGGCAGGTGCATTGCCTTTGTGTGTTACAGCTGCTGATTTGTAGTGTGGTGTTTGTGCGTTTGTATAACAGCCATTGTGGTGGCGGTTGTGTAGCAGTTCATGGGTCCCAGGGCCCAGCTGCCAGAGTGAGGCAGAAGAGTCAGACATCATTGTGGTGTGATTTCCTCCTCTCCTTGCAGATGGAGTGTTTTTGTCAGAGCGAGGGCTACTGTGATTGCCTCTTCGCCACCGGTGTCAGCCAGGGATAATACTGCAGCCGTCCCCCCAGGAACAAAACAGGATCAGCGCAATCCATTTTCTTTTTCTCTGCCAAAATGGAATAATTTCAAAGAGACAATCCCTGGTAGTCTCCAAAGCCCAGGAAAAATCAAAAGACAACCATTATGGCAAAAATAGTGAAAGAGGTGTTCCACCTTTCCCCTTGGCTTCGCCAAATACTATGCCCAGCTCTAACTAACAAGCACGGCCACCGATAGACAATGAAAGTGGATTGAAGAGCAAAGCTAGCAATCTCACAAAACGGAGCACTAAAGCGATACATGAAAGATGCATGCACACAGACTGCAGATGAAGAAACAGCAGGCGCAGTCACCAGCATGGCCCCTTGTGTTAGGCACCACACTCAGATCTTTACATTGAAAATATGGTGGTTTTATCTATGAGTCCATACATCGGCTGCAATCCGACTTCTATGGCAACCTGCCCTTTACAATCCTAATGACACTTCAGCAAAGTGTGGTGGCTGAGAGAGGGCGGGAGCCAGGAGGCTTTCCCTCAGAAAGAGCTGAGAGCATCTTATTGGGAAAAGGGGCTAAGAGTGTTGTTGTGATGCCTGACTCCATATTCTTAGGTCATAGATATTCAAGAACCGCACCTCCCTTTCCCTTCTCGCTTCCTGTTGCCATAAAACATCAGTCGGGACACGGAGTCCTATAGTCAGCCACCTGCAAATGAATATCCATGCGGGTAACGGTGTGATGGGGCTTGAGCTTGATGGTCTGATGTGTGATAAAGAAGGGGACAGACAGGAAGACGCTTCTAAAGGTGTTTTTTCTTCTTCACCTTAACAGAAATGATGAAAAGTCTGCACTTACCTGTCGCTTCTTTTCGTACCTTTTTAAGAGAAATAACTCTTCACATATTTCTCAAGAACTTCACGTGACGTTTGAAGCTCTGCTATGCACAGGTGCTTGAAGGACAATATCGGAGTAGTTGTCTATTATTGTACAGTGTGAATGAATGAAGAGTGATTGAGTGCAGTACTCCACGCCACCTATATAAAGCAGAAGTATTGCAATGTGAGGGCCAGAGAGAGAGAGGGTGAAAGAGCTCTAGAGGCCTAAATGAGGTGAAGGGAAGTGGAAGTGTCCAGTAGGGGGTCTGTGCTGTGGGAAGAGAGAGGGAGAGGGGGAAGAGGGGAGGAGGGCATGCTCTACGCAGCGCCTGGGCCAATGCATGAGGGTTTGGGGCTAAGTGTCTCATCAGCATCCAGCTCAGGTGCTGCCAGGGCCCACGCACTAACTATGCCCTGACTTGATTGTAATTGCCTGAATTCAACTCCCGCTGCTCCCTCCTGGCAATATCACAGGCACATTTAACTCCAGAGAGCCTGGGGACCGTGCAGCAGGGCCACAGAGAGCAGCTGACTGCCTCTTGTTGAAGCCTGTGGGCTGCAGGGGGATCCTCTCTTGTGCTGTCTGCTTTGTGGGGGAGGGTCACAGGTGCATGCACCCCCCCCTCCTCCTCTGGGTGTTTTTGAACATGAAACAAGTGCGACTGCAATGGGCGTACTCCTACAGTGATGGCATGAGCGTGACAGAGGTATTTACTGTTTTAATGTTGACTTATGGGAAATAAGTGAGGCTACTTGTCCAAGAACACTCTACAGCATGTGCAGGTTTTGTGTTTATAAACCCCCGGCATAGGTTATTCATTAAAAATATAACTTCTTTTTACATTTCGGGGGTGTAGCAGTAGGATGATTTAACACACAAATAAAAAATAAAGCAAACACTCTTGTTTCTGTCAGCCTGTGTTTATCATGTCCAATTCAAAACCAAAGTAAGCACTTGATTGCTTAATATTGCCACCTACAGTACTTTTATTTTACACAGAGTTGTGAAAATCATTACCATGATGTAGTTATGCTAATGTTTTGAGGGTTGAAAATTGCTCAAATCTGCTTTCAAAAGACCAACAAAAACCCTCCAGATGCTAGAAATAATTGAGTGAAAAACACGAGACCACCATCAACAACTTTACAGTAAGTACATTTGGATTTTCTCCGAACAATGCATATGAATTTGGCTCCAAATCTGTAGTTATAGAACATTCAAGCTGCCTATGTTTGAGTCCCTTTGTTTGTGACATTTGTAACTGACAAGGGCATGAATGAAGTACCTCCCTCTTACGCCGACAAAAGCCCTTATTCAAAAACAAGATACAAAATTACAAGCAGAAATAGATTTTCCAGTGGTAATACGTAATCTATGTTTCCCAATCGGCCAACTTTGGAAACTGCAGCAGGGTTAACTTTAAAAAGTTAGCCTGTGGCGCTCCTCATCCTGTGATAATAGGCCTGGCTGTAATGAAGAACAGGCTTGTTGCCAACAGGTGGTCTCTTTAAAAGACCAGAGCCACAGCACTCAGGATCGAGAAAAAAACTGCCATGGCAAAATGTGTCAGAATCTAATGTTCTGCAGAGTGAAAAGCCTGTTTTCTGTCTTTTGTTCCCAGCTAGAGATTTAGCCTTGTTCGTCATTGTTCAGGGCACAAACGAGCAACAGTCTTTTTTGACACGGAGCCACAGATGAATAAAGACTGGAGCTGACTAGTCACAGGAAAGAGCTTTCTTTTTGGAGGGCTTGGAGCCCATTAAGAGTTTGTGAGATATGAATGGATATGAATCCTCTCCATCGACCCCACCAAAAAATACAACTGGACCCATAGAAGACAAGGAACACCTCTGTGTCTTTTTACCAAGGTTCCCAAGGACATGACAAGAAATCAGACAGAGGGAGGACTGATTGACAGGCTGGAATTACATAGAGTCAATGAGGAAGTGGCTCTTTGTTCATTTGAAAGGATACACGATGCCCACCCAACCTTAGAGCACTAACCGCTGACACTAATGTTGACATATTGACTTTATTTTCTTGACATAAGCTGCAGGAACCACGCATGATAATTACAGTGATTAAAAACTGCATTGTGATCTAAACTTTACATTTTAGTTACATTATCCACAGGAAGCTGCGTGCATAATGTGCTCATGCAAAAAAAAAAAAAAAGACAGGATGAAGATAATGAGATATTTAGTGAGCCACTTCATGCAGACGCTAGTCAGTGTGCTCAGCTCTATGGGCAGATGATGGGTGGATCCCAGCAAACGCAGCCCACAAAATACAACCTTTTGTCCGACTCCATAATCCATTTGTTACACTCAGACCAATTTGTCCTCATTAACCCTCATAAGGGGACTGTGTCTGAGACAAAAGCTCACGGGGAACAATGAGCTACCCCCCCTTCAACGTTCATCCACATCGCTGCAACTCAAGTGCTCCCCTTCCCAGCACATTGAGGCCCCTTGTTGCCTAGAAGGTTCCAGTCTATGAGCAAGAGACAGACAGAGCCGAACAAGCGAGGCGAGGTACACCTGAAAGAAAGGTTGAATAAAAATAAAAAAATAAAAAAGCCCCATTTCCGTGTTAAGAATGAAATATCTTCTAAAAAAACCACAATGCAAAGTCTTCTATTGTATTCAGGTCACTCCATCAATCAACTCAGAAATAAATCTTGACGTGACATACAAAGAGCAACTGCAGAGAAAGGAAGGGGAGTTACAGTAATTTACAAAGACGTGAGAAAGTTGTTTTTTCTCTGTTTCTGTTTGTCACACCTGTTGCATTTACTTTTCTTTTTCTTTAGAGTAGCTTTAAGTTTTATTTGCAATAAATATATAACTTCTGCTAGGACGTTGCAACTTTCTCACACTTTTCACTCCTCAATCTTTACTCAAATGGACTGATGTGGCGGTTCATTTACTCACATGCTGTGTCAAGTACAATTCTGAGGTACTTTTACTTTACTCATAATAGCATTTCCCTTTTTCATACTACTTCATACATTTGCCCCTCCACCGTTCAGAGGGAAATATTGTGTTTTTTACTCCACTAAATGTATTTACGGCTACAGTTAGTAGTTACTTTACATGTTTTGTAAAGCCCTTAATTTATGCCCCATTTTATAGAGAATGGGGGGTGGGGGTTAATGGATTTTAAGGGGGTTGACAATAGATGCCACATAGAAGTGGTGTACACCATCTGAGAGATGGGAACCTGAAGATTAATGTATCTTTCACATTAAGACACAAGACCTAAAGGAGCAGAAAATAAAAAAATACATCCTGCATTTTTTCAGTGAATTGGCTGGCGAGCACTTCTGTTGTCAATGTGCCTAGGAAAGCTCTATCTTCTGAATGCTCTAGGTCTCTAGTTTCTGGTTGTAAGTCAAGTCTCAGCTTTCTAGTGATATACAAATTTTGCAATTCCAAGACTGTTTAGGGACCCCAGTATGCAGAAATATTCAAATACTGGAGGCAAAAATGATACATTAGCAAATAACTACATGTTTTTGCCCCAACCTGCATAGTATTAGCATAAAGTGTTTAGATAACTTTCAATCCCTGTCAAAGCGCTATACAAATATAATTTATTATAATTATAAAGTGGGCATGTCTCTAGGGGGCCATTTTCATTCAGATATCTTCAGGTCAAAGGTCAAGGGACGTCTTTCATCTTATTTCTTCCCTTGCTAAAATTTAGCCTAGTTCTGGAGTGTTACTTTACCCACAAGAAACCAGGACAAAGTTTCATGATACCAGTACCTGACCAGCAGCTTTTACCCTGGCGTTGAAGTTTTCAGACATTTGTTTGTTTTTTCTTCCGGAGGCTGTGGTGGTCTCAGTTGTAATGTTATATACAGTCATGGAAAAAATTATTGGACCACCCTTGTTTTCTTTAATTTCTTGTTCATTTTAATGCCTGGTACAAATATGGTTACATTTGTTTGGACAAATATAATGATAACAACAAAAATATCTCATAAGAGTTTGATTTAAGAGCTGATATCTAGACATTTTCCATGGTTTTCTTGATCATGATTTTGGTTATTATCAAGAAAACCATGGAAATTGGCTAGATGTTAGCTCCTAAATTAAAGTTTTATGAACTATTTTTGATGGTATCATTATATTTGTCCAAACAAATGTACCTTTAGTTGTACCAGACATGAAAAGGAACAAGAAATTAAAGAAAACAATGGTCTAATAATGTTTTCCATGACTATATTGTTTTCATATGAAACTACAAGATCTAAGGAATTAATTGGTACCAACCATGTCACCCCACATTACACAGCATCATTACCCAAAGCTAATTTGAAATCCCAGTAACTATAACTGGCTTTTAAAATACACAAAACTCACTATGGCTGTATGGGTTGTAGCTGCTGTGGTAGTGTCTGTGGACAAAAACATACAAATGTTCTTTTTTTTCTTTCTTTGGGTACAAAATGGGTTAAATGTAGGTATCATTTGACTGGTTTTGATACTATTTGGGTTAATTCGATACTTGAAAGGTATTGAGTCCTGATACACAGTCCTCATTAGTACATCAATTTAGTTGTGATAAGTAAATCAACATGTCATCATGAGTTCTCAACAACCTGAATGCTTGTATTATAAATCTAAAAAAACCCATTTGTATCTGAAAAGTAGTTAATGTTTAGGGTTCACTGTGAATATGTATCTGTCAATAAATCTGCACTCTAAATCTGCTGGTCAGGGCTGAGGGACCTGTAGCTCTGATGACTCAATGTACGAATAATGAGGCCAGGCTTACTCATGAAAAGTGAAAAGCAAAAAAATCATAATTGTTGCTTCAGCAGCCTGCTCAGTTAAAGCTCTACGTGAAAGCCTTTTATAAACATGTCACAGTGTCAAACACAGCGGCGTCCCATTTAATGCTGGTTTGTTGGGTCTCCGATATGTTTTCCAAACAGAGTTGCAGTAATCAGGTCATTTGTTATAATGACAACCATTAGGGGTGATCATCGTCACACAGCAGTCAGGCAGATAAATCAGGTGCTCTCAGATTCATCTCAATTACACACACATACATGATCGCACACACACACCATCCCAGCATTACAGATTAAAGGTGAAAGTGGTAAATGATAATTTAATATGTTTTCTGTGTTTTTGAGGTGTAGCTCACATTCTTGTGTTTTCTATTGGAGCTAAAACGATTAATGAAACAACACATTTAATCAGCAACCATTGATAATTCATTAATCATTGAATTCAAGCAAAGATTTGAGGAATAACAGCTTTTCAAATGTTAACATTTTTTTGAACTGTTGGTCAAATGTTGACCAACAGGCTTTGTGAGAAAACAGACAAAACACAAATAAAGATAAATGGTTAGTTGCAGCTCTATTTTCTACCAAGTTTTGATAACTTGATTACAAATTCAAGGAGAAAGTGTTTGAGTTAGGGCCACACAGGAAATATGAACTGATAAATCAAAATATCTTTTTTCATCTCACTTCTGTACTAAACTGCCGAGCTGACCACTGAAATTGCTGACTTTAGATTACAGTACAAGCATTGATAACAGTTACGTAATTCCAACCACCACTAGCTGCGGCTAGCTGGTAGAGCGGGTTGCCCACCAATCGGAAGGTTGGTGGTTCGATCCCTGACCATGGCAGCCTACATGTCGAAGTATCCTTGAGCAGGATACTGAACCCCAAATTGCTCCCGATGCTGCATTCATCTGTGTGTGAATGAATTCCCAATGGTGGCAGGTGGCACTGTTTAGGGTAGCCTCGGCCACCAGTATGAATGTGTGTGTGAACGGGTGAATGAGTCAGTCTGTAGTGTAAAGCGCTTTGAGTGGTCGCAAAGCGACTAGAAAAGCGCCATATTACCGGTCCATTTACCATTTACCATTAGTAGTGGCCATGCAGCCTCATGCTTCCTGCAAGTTTTCATTACTAATATAAGAAAAGCTGCAGTTTGATGCAACAGCTGAGTAGAGTATTAAATGTTAGCTATTGAAAGTGAAAGTATTGAAATGGACTGCCAATAGGGATTAAAGTAAATAACCTCACCTGTGATAATATGTAAAAAAAAAATAGGGAATGGGAAATAGGGAATGTGTCGTCCTCAACTGAAAGTCTACCACAACTGCTTGGCTACTGCTAACACAAAACACTGCACAGCAAATTTTTTGAAAACACAAAATATGTTTGTTGTACGTTCGCCCATAAATTTGGAATAATTAAATTTTTAGCCACAATCCTCTGTTAATTATGCTTAAAAGTCATACTAGCATGTCGATTTTTCGTCAAAAAAGTAAAATTTTAAAATGCCCAAAAATGCTTAAAATGGGTCAATATTAGTCTGATTAGTCTGTTGAAACATATGGTAGTATAGCTTGTCCAAAAATAGTGAAAAAACACCATATTATGAGATTCCTAAAAATGACCCCTTCAAAAAAATTCATACTATAGCATGTCGATTTTTCGTCAAAAAAGGTCAAATTTTAAAATGCCCAAAAATGCTTAAAATGGGTCAATAATAGTCTGTTTATACATATTACAGCATATTATGGCCAGAAATTACAAAATAACACCATATTATGGGATGTCCAAAAATGACCCTCTCAAAAAAAAGTCATACTATATATACCATGTCGATTTTTCGTCAAAAAAGGTCAAATTTTAAAATGCCCAAGAATGCTTAAAATGGGTCAATTTTAGTCTGTTGAAACTTATGGTAGTATAGTTTGTCCAAAAATAGTGAAAAAACACCATATTATGAGATTCCTAAAAATGACCCCTTCAAAAAAATTAATACTATAGCATGTCGATTTTTCTTCAAAAAAAGGTCAAATTTTAATATGCCTAAAAATGCTTAAAATGGGTCAATTTTAGTCTGTTGAAACATATGGTAGTATAGTTTGTCCAAAAATAGCACAAAAAAAACCCACACCATATTATGAGATTCCTAAAAAATGACCCCTTCAAAAAAATTAATACTATAGCATGTCGATTTTTCTTCAAAAAAAGGTCAAATTTTAATATGCCTAAAAATGCTTAAAATGGGTCAATTATAGTCTGTTTATACATATTACAGCATAATATGACCAGCAATTACAAAATAACACAAAATTATGGGATGTCCAAAAATGCCCCCCTCAAAAAAAAGTCATACTATAGCATGTTGATTTTTCGTCAAAAAACGTCAAATTTTAAAATGCCCAAAAATGCTTAAAATGGGTCAATTTTAGTCTGTTGAATATGGTAGTATGGTTTGTCCAAAAATAGCACAAAAAAACCCCACACCATGCCTAAAAATGCTTAAAATGGGTCAATCATAATATAATATGGCCAGAAATTATAGAAAAACACCATATTATGCAATGTCTAAAAACTGAAAAAGAAGTCACTCTCTAGTATGTTGATTTTTGTAAAAAAAATAAAAATGCACCGTACCATATTATGACTTTTTCATAAAGCATGAGTAGAAAACAGATGTTGCATGCTTAAAGAAAAAACTAAACAAAACACTCAAAGCAGAAGAGCATGTTGGAGCTGTACTGGGCAGCTTTCCATGCTTGCATGCTCATATGATAATACTTTATTATTCCCACAGCAGGAAAATGTTGATTGTTACATCAGCAAAAGAGACATTGCAACAACAAGGAAATCAGTTTGAAATGAAAGATAAATAAGTTAAAATGAGTTAACAGTTAAGAGGAAGGAAACAGTGAAAAAGTAAAATATACTAACAAGTCAGACTAAAAGGTGGAATTCACAGTAATTGACATAGGAAATATTGATCATGATACTGTCAGTTTTGGTATGTGAGGTCTACTGCGAGCTTTGTTCAATTTAAAGTCTAACAGCAGCAGTACCAGCAAGTTGATGCCACATGCACAATAAGAGATTTGGTGTCTTCCAGATTTTCAAATTAGTATTTAGAAGACTGAATAAAGTCCATCATCCTCCCCAGATTCTGGTGAACTTCTACTGCTGCACCATTTTGAGTAACCCCATATTTTAAATAACATACTATTCTATGGCCATTTTGTAAAAACTACACTGACTTAAATTTTAATGATGTTGTTTGGCATATTGTTAATTTTTCATTCCAACATTTTTATGAAATTGTTTTGGCATAATATGCTCTGACATTCTACTCCATTTTCTTAAGGTATACTTCTTGATGGTTTTTTTGACAATTGACTAGATGATAGAAATCAGATTGCACATTACAGAAATAGAATACATATTTCACATTAGATCAATGATTAAATTACCAGACCAGTTTTCATGAGGGGAAAAATATCTTTATTTACAGAACAATTATATCTCAGCTAAGTACAAAACTATTTAGAGTAGTACAGGTTTTTCTCAGCTCACATGTTATGAGAATGGTGCTCACTTAGAGAGCAGGAGCACAAAAAGAAACAAATGATGCAATAATAGTGTGTTTTAATGTGTGGACTTGTTACAGCTGACACTCTGTTCCATATCCAGGCCCAAATTCATTCACCCTCTTCAATAACGCCGCTTTAACTGCGCTGATTTTCTCATCCAGCTCTGTCAGACTGCAGGCCTGAAGGACAAAGTAAGAAAAAAAGTGAATCAATTGATCAAAAAAAGATTAAACTCTAATAACAAAGTGCAGTGAAAGGAAACCCAACAATGACTGACCTGAGCCGGGGATGTCTTTGGTCGCTTGTGCAGGTGACTCTACAGAAAAGAAAAAAAAGCACACAAGTAGACATTAGACCTTTCTTAGTACAGTTTTCAATGTGTCTGTTCCTCTCATTACTTTGTCTCAAGGACTGAAAAAGAAACAGATGCAAGAAGGATTGCAAAAAACAAAACTTGGGACTAAAAAAGGATAACTAAGCAAGTTTACAGTCATGGAAAAAAATCAGACCATTGCTTTCTTCAATTTCTTGTTCATTTTAATGTCTGGTACAGCTAAAGGTGAATTTGTTTGGACAAATATAATGATATCAACAAAGATAGCTCATAAGAATTGAATTTAAGAGCTGATATCTAGACAATTTCTATGGTTTTCTTGATAATAACCAAAATCAGCATTAAAAAAACCTATGGAAAATGTCTAGATATCAGCTCTTAAATTAAACTCTTATGAGCTATTTTTGTTATCATAATATTTGTCCAAACAAATGTACCTTTAGTTGTACCGGGCATTAAAAAGAACAAGAAATTGAAGAAAAAACAATGGTCTAATTTTTTCCCCCATGACTGTATATGCATTTAATTTTAAGGTTATTTTTACATTAGTTAGACAGTAAACATGGGGAGAGATCCGAGGGGTTACATGCTATGTAAGACTGCACTGATAAATGTGTAAAACCTTGTGAAATTCCTTTTTTTTTTTTAAAGTTGCTGCATAATTTGTTAAGGAGCCTCCTTTACGGATCAGTGTTAAAATGCTGTTCCTGAGATCGTGGGCCAACTGTGTACAGCTCTTCAGAAAACACCAAACTACAGTATTTCAGAAATTGCCAAACAAAAAAAAAAGTGGTACTCCGAATATAAAAGACCCCATCAGTTTATTCAAAGACACTCGACATCTCTTGCTCTGCTCACACAAACATGCAGTGAGTCAAAAGCAGATGGAGAGCAGCATACTCACAGAAGCAGCATGCTGTGCTGAGAGATACCAGCGTGAAGAGACATGCAGCATCTTAAGCACACTTACTCACATAGCTAAACACACACTGGACAGACTCTTTCAAGATGGGAAATTAGAGTCTGTGTGACTCTGCAGAAGTCTGTCGGGTTGAATTTAATGTCCAATAAATGACTGACTGCCTTACATTACTGCATCATTTGACTCTGTGCTTTTTTAGAAAAAAGCATTTTGTAGTAAAAAGTAGTCATTTCTACGAGTGAGCTGTTTGCAGTGACCTAAAAGTTAAAGTAAGTCTAACCACACGGTGCATTTTTGATTCAAATCAGCTTAAGTGTAACTCAATGAGGGAAACATGTTGAAGTATAGCGGCATAAAACGGGAAACTCCATTAGCATCAGCCACAAACACCTCTCAGTAAGTACATTTCACTTTGCCTACAGCAAACCAGTATCCTACATGCCAATTTAAGCATCATACACATTTGTGCCAACTGACGGAGAGTGTGTGAAATGGATAAATTATAAATACTTTTGTAAGAGCTTCTCGCCAATACAGTGTGAATCATCGTCTAATTATTGTGTGTAAATTCTGTGTTCGGTTCTTTCAGTAAAAGCATCCGACCGTGTATTAAGTGCTTTTCAGGTGTACATTTCAAAGCCACAAGACTCACCGTGGACTGAAAGTACTCCGGTGAGAGTCCCTCCAACTCCAGGATACGATCCTCCAGCTTCTTCAGTCTCTGGTAGACACTCAATGGAATCGGGCCCGCTGAGGAATATAGCACTTGTTCAAAAAGTCTGAATACTGATCATTTCACATGACAAATTCAACAAATGAGGGAAGAGATTGTGAGTAAAGCATGTGTCTATGTGTGAAAGAGAAAAAGGGTCATAATTAAAGGGAACAAAGTGTTTAAATGTAAGCCAATTCAATGGTTTGTATGACATTTTATCTGACTTATGCACGTCACAATAATTACATTATCGACTTCTCAAGGTCAATTTCCGTGTTTGTTTACATTGCATTATTACATAAGAATGTCACCCACATTTTAGCCAACATGATGCCAAAATAAACAGCAGGGTTTTCCTGAAGATTGTGAGTCTTGCGTGCAGCGTGTTTTTTTCAGAGCATGTACTTCGAATGACCAGAAAAAACCTATGCTGAGGTTGTTCTTATTGAGGAACTGGATTGGCAGTTTATTGCCTGACAATGAATAAATGGCTCTATGACCCTGTGCCAAATGCGTTATATTTATTAAAGTGCAGTTTTTATTACCAGAGCACAACATTTTGTAGTTTATTTTTTTAATTATTAGGATACTTCAATATTTTCAATGTCTAAATAATAAATAAAAAAATAAATTAAAGATAATCACTCTGTAAAAGGCGGCACTTGCATTATTATGCTATTCTGTCATTATATAAGTGCATTCAAATAATATATTTTATTGCAGTTATCTCTTGCACAATATATCTTCCAATAAAATGCTATCTTAACAGGCCTACACTGATGTCTTCATTTATTAACTGAAAGTTAACTATTTCAGATGAATTATTCTTTGCATAAGACTACAATGCCTTCATGATCACATTTCAATTTCCTATACACTGTACTGGTAAATTGATATCTTTTTTTGTTATATAAGAATATTTATATTTCCTGAAAAATAAAAAGGGGCAAATTTTGAAAAGTTTGTTTGAAATGAAAACCTGTTAAAGAACAAACCCTTTAAAAAGTCTCTGTTGTGACATCTGCCCCTTTCAGACACGTAGAACCTGACACACAGTGAGACACACTGTTTCCTTCTCTGACCTGTTGGGAGTTTCAGGTGAGTCTCGATGTTGTAAAGTCGTTCTTCTATGGCTGCATTTCCGCAGTCTCTTGCCATCGACCCCCTCTGCTGATCCCCTGCCTCTCCCTGGCCTCCCCCACCACGAGTCTGGGGCCCGTAAGTGTTTACCACCCGTGTAACTAGCCAGTGAAGGAACATAACACATAAATAGAAGCAATAACATTAACCAGAGAGTAGTAAACAGTGTGGTCTAAGGCCAAGTACAAAGCATGCAAATAGATTTATTTACAGAGATAAATCTTTTTTTGTCATTTGTCTTTTTTTATCACACTATATGTAATGCACTGTAGAGAGACACTTGAATTTAATTGTATTCATTAAGCCAAAGATTGTAAGTAAAAACAACTCTGGAAATGATGGTTACAGTTAGTAAAAATAAAGCTGTTAAGAAATGTCAAGCGAACATTTATGAAAAATATGTATTTTCTTACCTTTCACATGGCTTTTAAAACCTGGATATGGAGTGAAAACTGCATCTGTTCTGGCACAGCTGTTTTCTACAGAGAACATTTGATTAAAACATATATTTACAACACAATGTAAAAAAAAAAAAAGTAATTAAAAACATTTTATATACATGATGTGAATCACAATTACTACCATTAGTGTGTTCAGATTACTATAAGTGGTGTCTCACACAGGCTTTGAATTAAAAAATAGCCCTGTGTCTCATGTTTTTCTGGACTAAGCTGGTTGTGTTTTGAGGCCGAGTGTGTTAGCTACTTCAACCCCACTCTTGGAGCAGTTCAGCCTGACCTCTCGCCTGTGGAAATCAGCTCTCTCCCAAACATTGGCAATCTGTGTGCAGACTCCCTCTCCACCCTGCCCCCCAACCTCTTTCCCATTCTCACCCTGATTGCAGTCGATCACGTTGCAAAACTCGCGCACATTGTTTTCATTGATCTCCATCTGCTTGCGTTCCATAAATGCAGATATTCTTCGCTCAATCTGGGGTCACAGTGGAGAGACAACACAGATAATAAGATACGATGGACTGATGAGCTATTGATAGGTGTCAAGAATGCAATGAGAATTTGTTTTTTTGCCTTTGTAAGTCTAATGATCTGGGGCAAACAGTAATTTACATTACATGGAATGAGAACTGTAGTAGGAAATTATTCCAGGTAGTCAAAAAAGTTGAATTGCTTGCCATCATCATATGATGGAATATGAATACTGTTTGCTTGGCTACCAAAATAAATGCACAACAGAATGGGGCCTCTTGTCCTCCATCCACATGCAATCTCAGAGTAATGAGCATCCACTTCATAATCCATCAAGGACCTGGCCCTCTCTCAAAGCCCTCCAGCAATGTGGTCTGTTCTACCCAACCACAGCACTAAAGGACCCCTTATTCTCCGCTGAACTCGGCTTATCAGATCTCCATCAAACATTTGCTTCACTGCGGCACTACATGTGCACATCCTTGGGAGCAATTACCTATGATTATTCATTTGCTTGACAGAGAGTAAAGAGGAATCTAAAAATGTCACTGCCAGAACAGCTGACAGATCTGCTGACAGAGACCAACCTCTGACTTCCTGGCTCGGATCTGAACCATGACGTCATCAGCCGCCGTCTTGCTTCCTGCAGCCTCTGGGCTGGGAGGACGGTGCTCAGACAGTACCGTCATCTCCTGGAGGGATGATGAGGTGACAGCATCTTCTGATGTGTTGTCTGTTGTAGATGATGAATCACCATTGGCATCCACAAGTGTCTTAAAGCTTTCTGAAACAGACTTAATAAAAAGTTGGGGCAGAAAGAATATTGTATTAAAATAATGTATAAAAATGTTTTTAGTTATAGAGCCTTACTTGTAAAATAGCCATGCAGATCGGTCATCAATTTAAACGTAATGTTAATTCTGTAAACCCTTTTAGTCATAACATGTTAAAATCATGCAATTTAATCAACAGCTAAATGCAACCACATTACCTGTAATTTAGTGATATGCTCCTGCAAATAGCGGTACACGTGAGCATCCGGAGATGATGGGAGATCCACAGCATCAATGTTGACTTCTATCCTCAGAGCAGCATCATTTAATTTGAGCTTGAAGGAAAAAAAAACAAGAAAAAGGAGCTGTTAAACTGCTCTATACATTAGTATAAAGCAGAGCCAGTGTTTAACATAAATGTAAGTTACCAAAAAAATTAATCAGCAGCTATTTTTGTAATCCATTAGGGTTCAATCTTTTTCAAGGGAAAACATTTCTGTTCTGTTTTTGTTACCGGGTTCTTCAATGTGCAGTATCAAGCAGTAACTACTTTCTACTATTCTGTGGTTTATATTCTATAAGTTTATTAATCATGTAATTTACATTGAATATATTTTTGTGGACTGTTGGTCAGATAAAAACAAGCCATTTGGATCTTCTGTAAACTATTTTTCTTCTATATAAAAAAAAAAAAAAAGATTTATAAGGAACTTAAATTCTTACTCTAAGCCCTTGTCAAGCAGTGGTTCAAAGCCACTGTGATTATGAATTATTAAGTGAATTATGAAGTGAAGTCTTTAGTAATGCAGAAATCGATATTTTCCAGGTTGTAGTGAGAAATCTTAAAATGTATTTGTTGACTTTCAGAACTCCATTGCCATGCTGCTGTCAAATCCTAATTTAAGTGTTGTACAATACAAGTAAGCCTGGAAAAATTTGTATAACTGTCTTTAAAACAAAGAACTAAAAAATACATAATAAATGTATGTATTTTACCATGTACAGAGAAAAGTATAGATACTTTTATACTTTATCGATACACTATCTCTGTTGATTATGCATGCAAAAGTATACTATAAAATAAAAGGCTGCATTGATAATTAATAATAATATTTACTACTATTAACATTTTATGCAAACGTGTTATTTGTATTCGGTTACTTTTTTGTACCATCACTGTATGCAGGTTGCTTATAAAAAAAACAATTATCATATTTTGTGTGCCGAGGAGTTATCTCTCCTTTTTGTTGTGGTTGAAAGAGGTATCAAGTATAATACTTTTGTACTGGTATTATATCAAAGTTTTTAATTCTAGTATTGTAACAACTATTGTAACAAAGACGAACAGAATTTTGTATAATACAAAGTGTAGTAATAACTAATGTCAGCTATAAAACAATGACTATCCATCAAGAAAATCCATCTTGCATACTAGGTTCACTTGTTTAAATGGCAAATCTGTTTAGTTTATGTAGTTAATAAAGGTAGAGTAAGTGCAAAGAGATTTATACATGTAGAAGTTACAGTTAAAACAAATTCTGACAGGCTTGTGTGACTCTTATGTAGACACTTTCAAAATAAAGTGTTACCATATTTTGCTTAAGTCACAAAGGCATGTTCAAAACATTGCCTAAGTCATTTATTTCTCTTAAGTTACATAATTTACACACAGCGTTATTACTATGCCAATAGCCATCCTTTGTTACATCCTTTTTGAGTGAAATGATCAATAAATGGTACACTTTTGGTGAAGTTTTTTGTGTTTCCTGCAAAACTTGAAAAAATTAGTTAGGCGATAATTTGAACAGGGTGACGATATTAAATACAGAAAAAGAGCTGTGTACGAGGTTAATGACAAAGTTCAGGTGAGATTTTGCTGAGGCGACGTGGCTGGTGTATTTACGTCTAAACCTGGATATGAATATGAGTTGATTAAAATAATAAACAGCTAAGCAGAAACCCAAACACGGTTACGTTGATGCAATTTGCTCGCCTGAAACAGCGCTTGAATGTTGAGGAACAATGAATGAGTTGAGAGGTAGGTAAAAGCAGTCCACCGGGATGCTAAAAACATTAGCATATAGCTAAGTTAAGCTAACAATGCGGACGAAAAGAAAAACGTCTCCCGGGGCTAAAAGGGGCGCCGACAATGTCAACCAACCTCTTTCCCGAAGTCTGACAACAGCCTCAGCATCGCACACATGCAGTCCCTGTAGCTGGACATTGTGTTGGCTTCATTAGCAAGAGCGTGATTTCCACTCAGCTTCATTGTGTCCGACATTGCTGTTCATCGGCTGCACAATGCGGCCCGCTGATTGGTCAGAATGAGACCAGACGCATGCGCGGTGCACTCACATAACCGTCGACGAGGGGGAAGTTTTTCAGAATAAAATAATATTAATAACCGTATCGGCCTTACCTATTACTCTAGATTTACAGTTTTTTAAAAAATCCTTTATTTTTGCTTCCATATTTGCCTGTATCTTGAAATGTATTGACATTTTATTGAACATTTACAGGATAAAAGTCATCCCATTCCAGTCTCTACGACTATAACAAACAATACAAAAACAACAACATGTTTACTACTACATGTATATCTACTACTAAAAAAAATATTGCTAATAGAAAAAGGTAGTTTTTAATATCTTCATTTTAACTTAGACCCATGTAATATATTTTATTGTAGTTTTATGTACCATATTACCTTCTGGGAAAATAATAATAATAATGTTGAAGAAGTTGAGTTAGAATATTCCACACTATGAGTACAAGTCCTGCAAGACAAAAAAAAGTACAAATAAAAAGTACAAAAATATTAACAGCAAAATGTCGAAAAGCATAATAAAGTACTTATTGTGCATATGCATAACAATATGACATATTATATTATTAATTATTGGCAATGTATTAACATGTAAGCAGCTTTTTTATTTCTTACAACTGATGGAGTTGGTGGTAATTCTAACTTTATATACTGTAAGGCGGTTTGATTAATAACAAAAAAAAAATTGTAAAATTGATAGAATGTTTTGTGTGTAAAATCTTGGGCTAAAAAGTATAATAACTAGTGTCCAAACCAATAACCAAAGAATCAAAGGTGTCGCTCATCTCTGACCATTTTTGAAAGTAAGCTTATTATTATTATTAATAATAATTATTATTATATTATTATTATTTTATTTTATTCATCATTTTGTGTAAAGCACTTTGAAACTACTCTGTGTATGAATTGATTCAAATTGCCTTTAAACTGTAGGATAAAATAATGCAGGATGTTGCAGGTAATACTGCTTTTATTAAGAGAGGCTTCAGCAGAATAAAATGTCACTTTGTTCTCATTAACAGTTAAAAAGGCTCAGTGGTACATGGCTCATACTATATATCAGTACATACTAAAGCATTTCAGTAATAGCTGTAATACAAGCTGAATGATGCCCAAATAAGAAAATCATATTTCGCCTAGACTCACTCAATGAGCGTAATTATACGTGCATCTACACAAACTGCACAATTAGCCTGGGAGACAACCTAACTAACTAAAGTGTATTATATCGCTCAGGATTTTCACTCTAAATTACATCTGCAGGCAAATAATAAACGATTGGACATGGCTACCTGCAGACTGGACTGATTTGTAGCTACATTTAACTGTATTCTCCATCACTTACTTTTCAAATAGGAGAAAGAATGGTCACTCAATTATAAGAACATTGTCCCTCAGACCGCAGCGGACTGTGCAGCAGGGCATTGGGATGGGAACCTGGCCACAATGGCGTATTTTTCTGAGTTGAGTGACTGTGGGAAAATCTCCCTCCTCTATTCAGACATTTTTCCCTTCTTTTCATATAATGAGGAGAGAGCCTGATGAAGGCAACAACAGAAAAAGAACAATTACAGGCAATGAGAAAGCACAACCACTCAAAACTCAATAATGCTCTCTAGAAGGGTTAATCATTTTAGGAAGGGGTCTGAAGACAAGCCTTTTTAGTTAATTCATCTCTGGGGTGATATTTTTTCCCCCTGAAACAGGAAGGGAACTGTAACACTTGACATGGTTTGACATGCTGAGCCATTGCTGAATGTTCCCACACAGCAAGGAGCTCAGAAATTTAAAAACTGCTCATTTAATTTGGCTGACTGCAGACCCAAGAGCTGTGATGATTTTTCTTTTCATTAAACTGGCAGGAATTGTAATCTAAGGTGCTTAGAGAGTTGGCTTAGGTATAATGTAACTTAATTTGAATCAATCACAGTCCTCAAATAGTAATCATTTATATATAAATACAGCAATAAGTGCAAAAGCATTAAGTGGCAGTCAAAGATCACAAATGTATGCAAAACTGAAATTTTGTAGCCAAGAACATTATATTGTGTCTGGTCTCTTTTGACTTCTTTTTTTTCTTATAATTTTCACCTTTTTTCCAGTTTCTATATAATAAGTAGTTATCTTAGTAATGAGACAATAATTTCTTTCGGGATTATTAAAGTTCTGTTCTATCTTATCTTATCTTATCTTATCTTATCTTATCTTATCTTATCTTATCTTATCTTATCTTACAACCCCAATTCCAAAAAAGTTGGGACACTGTAAAAAACTTAAATTAACAAAAACAGAATGCAATGATTGGCAAATCCCTTGTGA
The DNA here is from genome assembly GCF_030273125.1 of Centropristis striata. Classification (NCBI taxonomy): domain Eukaryota; kingdom Metazoa; phylum Chordata; class Actinopteri; order Perciformes; family Serranidae; genus Centropristis; species Centropristis striata. Next base: position 9,224,825 of record NC_081532.1, read on the forward strand.
CAAACATTAAATTCAATGCAGTACTAGGGAAAGAATTTTATGTACAGAAAATATATAAACATTACATTCAGAATTTGATTTATTCTGTTTTTATTCACATGTAACACATAAAGAATTGTTAACTGAATATAGCACTTCTAGGATGATTGGGACTTGGCTGTTAGTGAAATGTGCAGCAAATTTGATAACAATAAATCTGTCGGTATGGGATAAGGTGCCTTGTGAGGCTACAGTTTTTGTTTTATTCAGAAATAAGGTGTACAAAAAGTCATTATATGTTATACATTAAATGTTATATTCTTGATTTTCTTCAAAACCACTTATACATTTGAAATAAGAATGTGAGATACCTTTGTGGTTTGGTGGAAAATGTTCTACTTTGGCTCACAAGAATGCCATCTTGGCACGGAGAGGAGTTTGTGTTGTACAGGAAACAAGGTGCTGGTAATAGCGGTGGTGCAGGAGGAGGGAAGGGAGTGAAGAGAGATTGTTGCTGCATCTTGGCTTAGTCACATCAGCCACCTGCAGGAAAGTAAAAAAGGTCGCTTTTGGGGCTGTCTCCTCCACAGCGGCAGATGATGTTGACAGAGCATGAGACAGAGTAAAGGCCAGACGGGAGGGTCAGGAGAAAGAAGGAGCACAATGTAGAGAGGCAAGTGGGTTGCAGTGGGAAGGTTTTTGTCTCGTTTAACCGAGAATGGAATAATTAAATGTGTTCCTCTCCTGCAGCCTTGAGGCTGAGCTCCCCACAGCAGTTGAACATGTAGAAAATTATGCTTTTTTCTGAGCTGAGTGACCAATCAAACAATGTTTTTAACAACCATATATTACCATGAGAAAAAAAAACACTTGTTGACCATGAATCAGGAAAACATTACAGTGGTTTAAATGCCTGGTTATGTCTTGATTTACTGTTTAAGGAGGTAATGCTAGCAGTTCTGTAAGGCTGTACTTTGGCACCAAAGCTAACAGTAGTAGGCTGATATGCTCAAAATAACAATGCTAACATTAGCACGTATAATGTTACTTTAATAGCACATTTTGGTATGGTATGGTATGGTATTTGCCTGGTATAGTTCCCTGTGAAGTGGACTGCATAGTGTATTCAGCTATGTTAAGACAGAGTCCAGACTGGAGGTAAAAAAGCTCAGTTCAAAGGGAACTGTGAGCACTGTAGGGAAGAACTAAACAACGGTTCATCGGTTTGCTGGAAGCTGACAAGACAACAACACAACTCACCAAGCTCATATAGGAGATTAACTGACATTATTACTAATGTGACCAGCTATTTAAGTGATTAATATGGTGGCCCAGAGAGCTCTGTTTGCTGCAAATAGACAAAATCCAAGCAAATTGAGAAGCATCTTTACCAACTTAACAACACATGCAGAGCATTTAGAAAACATTAACCAACGTAATGAGACACAAAACATCAATTTGATGACACATGCAACATCAAGTCGACAAAACGTTTTCGTAGCATTTATAAAAAGCTTTGCAAGTGCTTTAAATAGTGAGATTTGTTTAAAAATTCCATTATACTGCACCACTTGAATGACCTCTATTTACTTTAATTCATCAAGGATTATGTCAGTTCACTGTGAGAACAAAAACGTTTTTTTTAAGAAATTCAAGGGAGCACTGGGTGCAAAATTGATTACCTTGCCCAACAGCTGGATTCTTGCAACTTTAAGGTCACGCAAGAATCACGGGATTGCAAAATTGCAAATGTATTTTGCCATTCTCCAAATACTACGCTTGAGACTACCAGGACTACTACTACTAATATAACTACTCTTTATTAGTTCTGACCAATCAGAGTCCTGTGAGGAGCTACTGAATTTAGTTGTGTGTGACGACACAGAGAAGTGACTGTTCATTCTAAACAACTATGGCGGCGGCTCCAAAAAAAAAGGGGTTAAAGTAGATCTTACAAAATCATTTATATCAGAACTGGAAAACATTTCTACATTAAAAGAAGAGCAGAAAACAGCACTGAGGCTTTTTTAAATTTAAGCATGACTGTGATAGACAGTATTTTTTTAAAGTGTTTGCCCTTTTCCAAACAGTTTACAATGATGGCTTCTCTATTGGTTCTGTGTAAAAAAACATCTGGCCGCGTCTGGAAACTGATATACAAATAGTGCATTTGCGAGTGAAGTATTGCTTTAATGGCAAGCAACAAGTTATCAAAATTTGACATTGCAGTTCATCAAATATTGATGAGATCTTTTTACTGTTAACCAGAAATATTATGCTGCTTCTCGTGCTAGATGAAAAATCAGGTTATCAAAGACTGTAGGATTCATCCTCTGGGGACTTTGAATGCCTGCACAGAATTTCATGATAATCTATCTGATACTTGTTGAGATATTTGAGTCTGGACCAACATGACCAACTTTGTTATTTATCCCTCAGTCAGTGTGACTAAAAAGCCAACACTGACTACAGGCAGATAGAAAAATGTTTTTGCTCCTCACACAGAGGCGGATCAGCTCCACTGAACTCTCAGCGAGTTAATGTGACGGGGAAAACACCACACTCCTGTGCAATGCAGCCTCCACTGAAAGTTAGCCACAGGGGTAGGCAGACAGGTTATTGCTTTAAGCCACTTCTGACTGTGAAGAGCATTAATGATTTGGACAAAGCGCTAAGGATCCTCATAAAGTTATTAACTGGCTTTTACCGCAGCGCACTGCTGTTCCTGACACATTTCCAATCAGCAAGAGGAAGATGCACAGCCACCAGCACTTCAGCCCTTCCATGTGCCACCGCTTAATCAGCTTAATACAGGGTCCCTTTACATGTATGGAGCCATTCAAGAGGACTCTTTCATGACCTATGTTCAGATGCTTTTCCATTACATCTCTTTGACTGTCTGTAATTTAGGTAGTCTCATATCTGACACATTACACGACTGACCAAAATAACTAAATGAGAAAGCTGGTGGGATAACACAAGTCAGCATCAGTGGTGAAAGAAGGCACAGCAATATATATATATATATATATATATATATATATATAGCTGCTAAGATTTTATGATCCGCTAGCCAACTACACACACAAACACATGGATGAGATGATCATATGCCTTTTACATAAAATCTTAATCTGCAAAGTAAGTATAGTCAGAGTCAGGGTTTTAGCAATAGCAAAAAAATGCTACATCTATTTTATTCTAAGTATATTGCTTGAAGTACCACTCAGCATGTGTTTCTCATGACTCTACAGTGCCTCTCTCCTCTATTGTTTTGGTTTTACAACCTTCAATTTTAATGTCTTAGCTCACTTTCATCACATACATCTCTGAAAACCTGCTGTACACTACAAGAAATAGATACTGTTAGGAAATAGCTGGTGAACATAGTGTGGCATTTAGCAGCTAAAGTGTCAGACATTTTCCTCAGGAGTGGGTGGAGACCAAAACTTAACAAAAAGGAGAGTGATATTCGTTTATAGACCAGAAACATGCTATATGTCGCTCCGTGTCTGCTGGATGTCTAAATAGCCAACTGTTAGCTAACAAGTTCAATATATATCAACTTAAAAACACTGTCATTGTTGTTCACTTGGCCAAAAAAAGTCCTTACTTTTAGAAATGTAAAAAAAAAAACTGCTTTAAAGACATAAATGCATAAATTGCTTCTTATACACATATTACATGTATAATAGGCTTTGGTGGAAACTTCTTGTATTTTAGTAGTTCCGTGTAAAAATGCACCGTGACAATTAAAAGTCCTGCATTCAAGATCTCACTCAGGTAAAAGTAATCATTTTACAGAATGGTCCTTTTCCGGATCCTATATATGATATTAGTAGATTATAATTAATGATGCACTAATGTGTTAATGTTACAGCTGGCAAAGGTGGGACTAATTGTCATTACTTTATTGAGTAACTTAACCTATAATAATATATCATGATGTATTTGTTGAATTATATTATTTATAACTAATCTAAATCTACATGTAACTGTTGAGTAAGGTATTTACCTTCAGATTCTATAGAAGCTTAAAGTAGCATTAGAAAATAAATATTTTAGTAAAGCACAATGTACTTGGTTATATTTCTCTATATGTTAATATGTGGTAATGGTAGAAAGTCAAGTCCCCATGCTTAAGTCCTAGAATTAGGACTTATTACTGATGACGTAATCTCTGTGCCCTCACTGGTCGCTGTGTGTTTGACTGTAAGTACGAAGTTGAAGAAGTAAAAACAAAAAAGTATGTGTACTATGTTACTTAGCCACTCACCCTTTAGGTAAGGAATGACCAAGTTAGTGGTGACAGGTTAGTCCTCCCTGCAGCTTAGGCAGGAACCAGCGGAGTCTAAATGGCCGAAGTGGAAAGCAGTGAGTCAGAGTGCTTCAATCACTCAGCCGTCTTTCCCTGAGAGGCTGTATGTTGATAGTTCCCTTGTTATTACATCCTCAGTCAGAGCTACAGAGACGCGTCTGAAACATGGCCGTCTGCCAGAGCTGAACCGATCAAAACATGAGACAAATGAAAGAAAAGATAAATGGATGTTATGTTGTTGTTGCACAATCACTGACTGTATGAAAGGCTGTAAATACATTAATGGCAAAGTGTGCAGCATTAAGTATTAATCAGAAGAATATATAGTAAGAGCAGGCATATGTATTACACAATTTCACTATTTCTACTCATTCACTCCTTATTCTGCATTTTTATATTTTATCTGGTTGAGGTGGAGTTTATATACTATATTATTAGCTGATCATATTTTTTTATTTGTGACTATATATGGTAACACTTTACTTATTTTTAAGCAGTTTGTATTATGTGTAAGCAGTATATAAACTCACAGGAAGCCATTTACAAACAATACAGTGTGATTTAAAGAGATATGTGGACATTTTGTGTTTATTAGTGTACAATATTTTCACTCCTGTGAACACATATTTCATATAAATATAGCTGTGTTATATCTGTTCGTACACCGGTATCCAGTTATGGCTGCTTTGCAGGAGTTACAGTTGTTAAGAACAACATCAGTAAAAAAATAAGTGTATAAAGTAAAATGTAATGAAGTTCTTTAAAACTACACTTAATACAGAACTTGCAAATGTTTCTTTCCACCTTTGGTATTTGATGTATAATTATGAATCTTATGTATTAGGTCTCAATATACCGGTATTGATGATATCTGTGATATATAAAATATTGATATCATGTTAACAATTCACGTTTGATGATATTGTATAATAATAATCCAATGTAAATCACTTCTTCTTTATTATTATTGTTATTTATAGATAAGTGTTATCATTATTTTTTTGCCATGATAATCATCCAGTGAAAATATGATATTGTGCTCCATTATTTATTTAATATTGTTGCAATGTGAACAAAATGTTTGACATATTTCTTGGTATTTGAATATTTGCAACTTTTTCACTCCCAGTGGCCCTACAAATACATCTCGCTATATCTCCCCCTCCCCTCCTCATTTCATGACACCATCCCTGCCCCCGCCTTCAGCCGACTGCACCTGTCACCTGGGGGCCTTTTCCTACATTCAGGATCAATTTACATAACCTCATTTAGCAGTTCACAAATCAGAGCCATTAAGAGCTACTAACAGGAACCAAGGGTTCTAATTTAGCTTGCCTTTCACAGTGGGAAAATTGTTCAGTTCAGGCCTACAAATAAAGATTCAGGTCTTGGCTTTGATTGTTGATTGTGATGGTAAATGTACAGATGATTAGAACAGATTTTCCACCCCCTGTATTGATTTCCTGCCAAAACACAGCAGGCACTGGTCCTGCACGGGGAAACCACTGGAGGAGGTGAGCTGCAAAAGGAGTTTGTTGCAAACATTGATATGTACATATCTTAAGGTATTTAAGATTTTAAAACATCTTAAACCTGCAGTGGCAAGGTGCTGCAAAATATAAAATAAAGATGTTAAGGAACAAAAACATTTATTGCTAATTCTGCCAATTTAAGAAATACTGTGCAGAAAATCAATGAAAGATTTCATAATTAATCTGATAAAAAAACAACAACATTTATTTACAGCAACTTAACACTGTGGGATCTTTGATCCCTCTGTGCACATTAGACAGCCTCCCTACCCTGACAGCCATACAATCATTTGAGAGATTTTCCTCAAGGCTTAAATGCCTTTATTTACATTTGTGTGGCAATGTGACAGTAGCAAAACCAATTCAGAGAGCCGTGAATAGCTGAAGTCAAGAGCTGAAAAATTATTTTCAATCTGCATTCAATTTGGCAAAGATGGGGGCTCATAGAATAAAGAGGCTGATTCAAATTTTCCACTCGTTCACCACTAAACTTGGTGGTACGGCATTGTGAACGTGTGCTTTTAGGGGGCATTTTTGGGGGAGCAATGTTTAATTAATCAACAAATCAGCGCTCTTCTCGCCGGCGTTCCAGACGCATATGTTTGCACTTCAGCCTGTAGGATAAGGAGGACGCTCTGCATGAGATGCATCCAGCCGCCTACAGATTTTGTCTACTGCTGTTTGAAAAATGTGATTGCATAACATCAGTCATCAGCAGGCAGATAAGAGCTGCAATAACAGTAGGCCCATAGAGATGGCAAGGTTTAGAGGATATATGAAAAGACTCAGACACATGCATTGACTGTGTAAAAGCTTTGGAGGTCAAGTCAGACAAAAATGAAAATGTTTATGAGGTGGGATTCAGTAAAGTGGCCCTGTCCAGCTTTGGTCCAGCTCGTTTTTAGTCGTTTCACTTGAGGATAATTTATTACAAGTGTGCAGAGCAGGTCTATGTGGGGGTTGGGATTTAGCAGAATGGTGCTTGAAAATGCTATAGCAACCAACAAGAGGTTGTGGGCCTTTGGTAAAAGCAACCCTGATTGTGTAAAAAGGAGATAAGATAGCATACTGATCATGATGGTGGAACATGACATTTTAACACAACACTCAGTTAAACAACAGAGTGCAGCAAGTAGGCAGTCTGAAGCAAATGAGGCTGAATATAAATGTTGCATAAATTGCTTTATAATTATTTTAAAAAAAAGGACAATATGGAGTTCTGAAGTTGTTTTAAATGGGTTCAAACAGTGGTGAAAGAAGTTAAAGTAATAATACTACATGTAGAAGTACCAAAAAGTAAGTACTAAAATAAAAGTCCTGCATTCAAAATAGTTTTAGCATTACAATATACACAAAGTATTAAAAGTAGAAAGAATCATTATACAGAATAATATATATTTTTTATTACTGAATTATTGAGGCAATCATGTGTTCATTACTTAAATGTTGCAGCTGTTACAGATTCATTTTATTTACTGTATATAGTACAATGGTCTATAACTTATTTGTTGGTTTGTATTTTATTACTTAAATTCTGAATCCACACAGTAACTAAAGCTGTCACGTGACTGTAGTAAAAAGTACAATATTCAGCTCTGGCGTGTAGTGGAGTGGAAGTAGCATCATACTCAATTAAAGTCAAAATTGTAAACTTAAGTATTTCAGTAAATGTACTTTGTTGTTTTCCATTACTGGATTCAAACACGACTTTCAGGCTACTTTAAGGTAAATACAGACAGTTTAACATTTGAGCTGTTTGCCTAAAACAAATTTTGCCCAACAACAAAAAAAAAAGCGACTTGTAAACACAATGCAACCCTATTGTATTTTGTGATATGATCATGTGCATTTCAATTGTGTGCATCTAATCTTAAGAAAATCTCAAAAATATATTATATAATAGTAGTGGACTTTTTTTTTTTTTTACTTCAGTAAAAGCAGCAATAGTTTAGTGTAAAAATACACTCTTACAAGTAAAAGTCCTGCATATAAATTCTCAGTCAAGTCAAAGTTAAATTATTAGCATCAAAATCTACATTAAGTACAAAATGTAAAGTACTCAATATGCAGAACAGGACCATTTATATAAAATCTTAATCTGCAAAGCATTTGGTTAGAGAGAGGATATTAACAATACTGAGGTCATGAGTCTGGATATATATTCTTTTTACTTTAAGTATGTTCTGCTGCTCTAGTAATGTTGCATGCAGTATGCAAATAGGACATATTACTTTGTGCCTTGAACTTTGACCCTGTTGCTCATATATGTTGTGCAGAGTATTGGGGGTCAGAGGCTGAAAAGCATGCTGGCTTGCAGACAGCAAAATGGGACCGGATGAGTTGGACATTCTGACATTTGTGGTAGTCTGCATTTTACATGTATTGGGAGACAGTGAATAGTTTCTAGCACACTAAATTGTAGGTCATAGTGTTATAGTAGTATTTTGGCGCATACATGTCTTTATAATGATAAAAATGGACAATATGGAGTTGTTTTTAAATGGTTAAAAAGTGACTTTCAGGCTACTTTAAGAGACAGTTTAACGGATAAGCTGCTTGGCTTCAACGCAGTTTGCTCCCAGCCTGACTGAGATTAATGCTTTAAAAAAAGGGAACTTGGAGCCCAGCCAGTGTCTTGTCCATCACTCCTTAAAAAAGGGACAAGGGGGGAGACAACTGTTGTTGCTGTGTAGCCTGGACGAATTACTTTTAATGAACATGTAATTAATGGAAATAGACTCAACGGTTTCAAAGCAAACAACGATTCTAATTGATTTGCATTTCCCTTTTTTTGTGCCGCTCCGATTCCCTTTGTCCGGCGTCTCTATTGATTACCCGCTATGTGTATCGCTCCGCATGTGTTTTCCTTCATTAAGAGATAACGGGTTCCTGACTACTCCCATCCCAGGGTTTAATGTTGCTTAATGTCTACTTTGTTCCCGTGTCATGTCGCAGGGCAGCGAGAAGAATGAGAGAGTGGGTGGGCCGTGATTGGCCTGCAGGAAGGCAATAGTGTTTAGGGACGCCGGCTGCAAGGGGATCAGTGGAGAGGTTAGAAAAGCAGAACCTTTTGGGGCTGGCTGAGACGCAGCATGTGGCCTCTCAGTCCGATTCACTCTCACTTACATGCTGCTGTTTTCTGTTAAACTGTCATTTTACTATCAACACCTGACACCCCTTCATTGAGCTGCCTGTCAGCCCCGCTGAGATGTCTGTTATGGGCTTTTTAATGCCGAGTGTTTAGCATAAATGCAGCACATATAGCTGGGGATTAGGATATAAACCCGCATTCTGTCGAGTTCCGTTCATTTAGCCTGTAAATTGACCAAGTAAGAAATCACATAGTCCTATATCCAACCGAGCAATTCAGCAACCGGAATAACATACAGTGACAATTGGCCTTAAAAGAGAACCACCGCGCTGTGAGCAGAATTGCATGTTAGTTAATTGTTAATTTAAGCGGCTCGCAGTGGCTAATTATGTCGGCACAGCCAAGCCATTTGCATGATGGACCAGCCACCTGCCTGAAGGCGCTGCCAGGGCAAACTATGTAATTACTGAACAGCAGTGGGGCAATTTTTGACTGTCGCCCCTTTTGTGTCACATGAATTCCTCGTAATGACATATTTCATTACGGGGGCAAATATCACCCCCCCTCCTGCCGGCTGAACAAAACGTGCAAGTCTCAACAGGTCCTAATATACAGGACCTATTTACATCCACCTCCACCCTGTGTTTTTATTAACCTGTAGTTATGTGCGCCTTTGCTGTGAGTTAAATGTGCCTTTTCTCAGCTCGGCTCATATATATGTGTTGCTCAGTTAAAATGGGCCTGGCCTTTTCTTAAAGTGATTGCAGCCTGAACTCATTAAGCTGTCAAATGTCTAGCCTTTGGGATCTTGATTGCTTATTGTGTAGCAACATTCAAGGAATTTTTTTTTTAGTCTGCACAGAGACGTACCCCTCTATTCACTCACACTGAAGAATGGACTGACTGGTGAACCATTCAGGATGCTTTGCTCAAGTTTCCCCACTTTACTGAGAGCATGTAAAGTTTTATTTTTTTTACCTAAAATCTCATTATTTTTCATTCCAATTATGTAGCCTATGTTCACTGACCACAAAAAGATAGACATTAAATTAAAAAATAAATAAAATAAATAAAAAATGTGACTTTTCAGGATTTACTCACCCAATATTATCACTATAGTATTTTTTAATACATCATATTATCTTAAGCATACTACTAGGCCTATAAATGACCTATTTCCCTGCGAAATTAGATGAAACTATTTACTGCATGCAAAACCCAAAGACCCTTTGTTGACATTTTCCCAGACAAAATTTGGCAGTAAACAGTAGGTTAGCCAGTCCAAAGATTTCTTTGTGTTTATATTCCAATGTTTGTTTTTTTTGTTTGTGGATATGGCTTTTAAAAAAAAGGAAAGAGATGGCCAAAATAGAAGAACGACAAAAAAAGGCTTTGATAGAGCCCAGGCAAAAACATGAGTCAGCCTTGTTGCTCATTAGACCGATGGAGAGGATTGCAGGATTTTAATGAATTCAAACAGATCCCAAACTGGCCCTCTTCCTCAGGTTTGCAATATGTCAACTTTTATATTCAATACATTGCTAGATGTGGTTTTACATCACTATAACAATTTAGGTTGGTGCCTAAAACAAAGTTTGTTTTGTTTCAGCATCATCATATTATTAATCACCCTTTGGTATGAAGCTACAAAAACAGCAGATCCAACACAGAAAAAAAATGCAAATATCGCGAGACGAGGCACGAAGAGGAAAAAGCTTGCACCAAAACGAGAGTGAATTGAGCTGAGGAGGAGGGGCCAAGATCCAAGGAAGAATTCCTGAATAGTATACTTTTAAAAACACAATGAAGAATAAATAAATGAAAATAAAGAAAATGCAAAACAAGCCAAACAAAAAATTAAGTTAAATTACACTACATATAAAAACAGACAATATTTCAATGAAAATGAAAACAAAATGTCACAAATAAAAAGCAACAAAAAATTATTGGAAATTTTTACAAAAGAGCAACAACTAAAGTAACATGTATGTGAGATTCTCTGTGTATATGAGGATTTGTTTTTAGTGACGTTTCAAAACAAAATCTACTTTTGAATTTTAATTGATATCACCGAATACAATACAATTAATGTTGGCGCAATGTTCAGCACTATTTTGTTTATTCTCACCCATGTAGTAATGGCATGTAACTTAACATGTAGAATCTCTCTCAGCTCTACTAATGCTGGTGAAGCACTGAAAAAAGTTGCATCATCTGCATACATAAGCATACATCAACAACATACATCAACAAATATTCATAAAAATCTGAAGAAAAAAACGAGGACCCAGGCAGCTCCCTGTGGGACACCACAAGATGTTGTTGTCAGAAAAACTACAAAGATTATAAAGTATTAATAAGCTTTGATTTACGGCCTGTTGATGAACAGACCTGCACATTCTGTTTACTTTTCAAAATTGTGTGAGTTCATACATTTTATTTTTTATTCACAAAGTTTATATAATTAGATATAAAATATATAAATATATAAAATTTACGAACAGCTACCTTGGCTGTGAGGACCATGCTTGCTCACCATTTTCACTTATTTGTTTCTAATATTTTTCAAGCAAAGTTTACGTCATGTTCCTGACATACATTAGACCTCTGCAAGTCTTTAACATCACTCACAAATGAGTCAACTTTAAATCTTTCATATGACCTATGGTAAACAATCATAACTATACAATTTGGCATTTTAGTCTTCTTTCACAGCTCATCTTTGTTACTGACAATACATAATTAATATAGGGTGAAGTATTAACATCCTCCATGGTTGGGAAAATGATTGATTTGATTTAAGCCAAAAAGTTTGTAAGCTTGAAAACATCCAACATTGAAACCAAGTTTTGAATGTACAATGGACAATTTTTACAATACCAGTTAATATTTATGTCACCAAGAAGGAAGCCATCCTCCTTTACTTGAGTAAAAGTAGCATTACCACACTGTAAAAAAATATTTTTTATGTGTAAAAGTCCTGCCTTTTTAAAAATGTACTTGAGTAAATGTATAGAACTTTATCAACTTTAGGCATTATTATTATAACTTGGACATTAATTAATGTATGTATATGTTTAACATGTAAAAGGAACTTAAATGTTGTAGTTGTGTTGAAAATCTGTGATAATACAATATATATGTCATAAACTGGTATATTTTGTCTGTATAATCTTGATTTACAAAATTACAGCTGTTAAATGCATGCCGTGGCATAAAAAGTAAAAATATTTCCCTCTGAAATATAGTGAAGTAAAAGTATTAAAGTAGCAAAAACTGTCAATACTTTGTACTTGAGTATAAGCACTTGAGTGTAGTTTTAATGTTAAACTTTTCAAGGCCTTTCTCTCTCTCTGTAAAAAAGTATTATATAATGTGCAGATCTTAAGTGCCCTTGTCTTTATGGCATGCAAATCTATTTAAATTCACTTTAGGTCGTGCCATTTGAAAGGGATAGCCTTGGACTATTCAGACCTTCATTAAATGGAGAAGTTATTGCCGCAGGCCTATAGAGCGAGCAGCGGGACCCGGGTCGGTCTGGAGGGTTTGGTGTTAACGGGGTTAGTGATGGCTCGTTGGTTTCAAAAGGACTCCTGCTGGTACTGTACACAGACATGACAACTCAGCCTTAGTCTGCTCTCCTTTAATTGGCATGTTTAATGGGAGCACACACACACACTGACAGAGCACACAAAAACACACACACGCTGTCTTGAATTTCTACTCTTGTGAGGACCGACCATATAGTCCCTATTCAAGTTAAAGCAGCCCAACAAATTCAATACAACCTGTAGTTTTTCCACTTTTACCAAACTGTATCCGGACTATGTTTGCTCAAGTTGGGCTTAATATGCTGAGGTTAAAAAATATTGTTTTGAAAGAATTTAGAAAATGCATGAATATGGTAATAGGGTTGATAAAGATGCATGGGCCCTTCTGGGGGGGGGGTAAAGAAACTTATGGACCAGGTGATACCAGGTGGTTTGTGAAAAACATTATTTTTCAATTATTTGACAGAATATATGGAAGATATTTGGATGAAACCCAAACATCATACCATTTGCTATGTAAAGTATAAGTTACACTTAACTCAGTGCACAAATTGGATTTGAAATATTGTTGATTACCAAGTTATCTGGTTCACGGTGCTGAGAGGTCAGAACAGTACTTTCCTGATATTTTCTTCAATTTTGAGGGAGTACTGGGACATTCAGGCATCTTAATGCATCATTAATCTTTATGAGACTAGAGTATGGTAAACAGGATAGAAACATAAAGTAGAGTGCCTTGTCTTTCACTTCTTAGACCCATGATTTGGCCGCTGCTGGTGCCGAATGCTTGACAAAAAGAATATCACCTTCATCCTATACTGAATCTAATCCTTATTTTAACCTTTTAAACAAACACAAATATTTAAATAATCTGAAAATGTATCCTTTACCTTATTGTGAAACTGAAGGATTGCGACAAAAGGACTCCAGGACAAAAGTGCAATAATAGAAACACTGAGCTGAATTATGACAATTTACCCAGTTGTATTAGCTTAGTTTGGCACGGCCACAAAAGTACTTAATTAGTTTAAAGGAAAAGAGCCAATCAGCAGCTGACTAAAAGGGTTTGAGTATCACTACCAACTAAGCTCAGAGAGCAGTTATGATTTAAGTATTGTACTTTAATATTAATTATGTCTTCATTTGAGGAACACATGTCAAATCCTATCCCTCGATTTAATAGATTTCTGTTTTAGTTTAAGAATGAATGATTTTCATCATGTTAGAGTTAACCCAGATTACCCCAGTTAACCAATGGCAGTTAGTTTGAAACAATGGACCAATGGACCAATGTCTTCAATATAGCCAAAGACATAACGTAGCATGCTGGCCCTTGCATTTAAAATGTAAGATCTTCGTATCATTAAAACAAACCTTTATGACTTTATTTGAAATTGTCCTTTACAATTGAAGTTCATGCTTGGTAAAATGCTTGGGATTAAGCGACTACAACCTGTATTCAAACTTTGAGTCAGAATATCAAGAGTTGATCCAATGGGACAGAATTTATAAACACCACCAGCTCTGTAAGCTTTAATGAGTAATTCTGCACTAACATTTCTCTCTATGTGCCACATGATCTTCACAAATGGATGTCAACAGTGAGAGTTAGGAAATTGGTAGGTCTGTTGGTGGGAAGAGTCATTGTTCTGGAAATTTTATGCTGTTTCCTTTTGTTTAGTTTTTAGTTGAATGATCTGAGGACAATACATTTGGAAAGCAGCTTCAACCTAATCTCTGTTCTGCATTTTAACAACTGCAGGAAGTCTGAACCAGATTTTCATAAAAAATTACACTTGTGCTGAAATGATGATAATATGACCACCATTGTTGTGTTTCTTATCAAAACTCAAAAGACTGGTTTACAAACTTATTTCATTGACAACTTTTATTGAGTTACCAAGAGTTTGTGGATGTGGATGTTTTTCAGGAAATAGGCTTTGTCACTCCTTGAGGCTTATGATCCACTTCAGAAAACATGAAGTGCTCCAAGGATTCTCTAATTTTAGATTTTGATATGTTGATGTTCTATCTTTACTTTTGGATTTGTTGCTGAATTTTATATCATGTAAATCAGCTTTTAATGGTGTTAACTGTAAGCACTAAATCTAATTTAAAGACACAGTGTCCCTGTGTCGATTATTCATTAATCTTTCGTTGCGTGCTAAAATATTATAATTGTTAAAATGTTAAAATATTTTTGCTTACTCATCTTGAATTTAATGGCATTTATGTAAATGTATCCAGTCAGACGTCATTTGGAATGACTAGCGAACTACAAACAAAACTTGACCACAGCTGGCAAAGCAATATCATATGAGAAGGTGTGTATTTGGATTTCAACTGAAAACTTTGCTTACATTTCCAAATAATGTGGAGTATTAAGCTTGAAATGCTAAGCCACGCCCATATTTTTTCAATCCAATGTCATGTTAAGGACTTTCCTTTAAATCCATCTCATAACTAAACTTGTGCAACATCTTCTGTTTCACTCAGAAATATGTCTGACATTTGTTATATATTCAAACTTGCGTTTCACTGTGGGTTCAAGTTCTATGCAGATGACACTCTCCTTAAAAGTTGATTTTCTTTTAAACTCCAGAAACAGCCGGCTGGTTTGTTAGCTCAGTGACCAAAAAGGATTAGAAAAAACTAGCTCTGCTACCTTGAAATGAGAAATTCTGCTACATCAAAATCAGAGTCAAGACTAAAAATTCTTAAAATAAGCAATTGCAGGCTTTCGGGTTAAAATTAATCAGGACTTAAAAAGAGTAATTATAGCAGGTGTCCCTGCTAATTGCACACATATATTTAATGTATGATGGTCATTTCCCATACAAAGGTAATTTATAATGCAGAATAACTTCATGAAATAAAAGCATTTAACACTTACAGCTGCATTTAAATAACTGGAGTTGCTAGAAGAGGGTATTCCTGATAGTGTCCTATACTCTCTGCTATAATATTTCATTTTGGTTAAGTTAAATGTTGTCCATTAAAAAATCAGTTTTTCTCCAATTTTGTTCTACGTGTGTAGTATATGTAGCACAATCAGTATCTTTACCATTTTTTTAAAAGACAAAATCTTTAAAGCTTTGCATTTATTTTAGTGTCTATTTTATAGTGAGGAATCCAAATTGTCTTGCACACCATCAAGCACTTCAAATTATAATATTATTTTCTTATTTGTCGGTCAGAATTTAGAGTTTTCTGTGTTCGTATAAAAAAGCAGGTCCGAAGGTAGTGTATATATAAGTTTTGGGGAGATTTTTCTTTTTTTGGTAACATCATTGTGAATTTTGACCAGAGAAAAGGCTCAACATTAAGTCTGGAAGGTGCAGGTTCAACCCCTGCAGTGTTTCTGAAGTGTCTTTGACATTAAAATCTGCTGTCCAGTATAATTTAGTGAAGGGCCTGTCATGTCAAACTGATGAACACATCTATTTACAAGTTTTCTGGCTTTTTAAAAAAAATGGGGGGCTAAGCATGAAGTCCATTGTTAAGTGTTGAATTGAGAAATCTTGTGATTTGTGCTCCCCAGCAGTATTATTGAAATGAAGATAAATTGCAGCCAGTCCCGGAGAAAATTTTCTTCAAAAGAAACAAAGCCAAATGAACACCGAAGATGTATAAAATGCGCTTTGTTCATCAGAGGGAGGGAGGCAGAAAGGACTCCACTCAGCCAGCTCTGAATGCTGCATTTCATGCCTGCAACAATTATGCTGAAAGGTCAAGTATTACAGCATCTTGTGCTCCGCTTTGCATGCAAAGTATTTCAGCTCACAAATGACCCTCGTTTGCGCTCTTTTAACAATGTCTTGAAGAAGCAGATAAACGCAGGACAATTAAAGATTTTTGCTGCTAGCTGACAATAACATTTACCAAAGGGGGTGATTGCAGTTGCTGAGTAATTGTCCTATTTGTGATGCACATGAACGCTTTGGCCTGCTGCACTGAAATGTTTAGGAACTCAAGAAAGCGGAAGGAGAGTGGCTGTGGTTTAAAAGATTATTTATATATCCTCTAAACAAGGTTATTATTAGAGTGTTTCTGTAAAGTTCCTGTTAGTCATTAAAATGTGTTAGATTTTTAAAAGAAAAGGTAAAATCAAGTAAAATCATAATCAAACAAACACATTTTATATACATGATTTGAGTAAACATTGATCGTCTTTGTGCTGATTTTCTATTTACATCTGTTTCAGCACCGTGGACAGCACCCAAGTCCTCGTCTTTCATTTAAACTGGAAAAACATACACACACAAATAAAGATGATATAAAACTATAAGAAGCCACTCTGAAATTTACTGGTAACGTTTTATATTTTTACGAGATTGTTGTTTTAACGTTAAGGTTTATAAAGGCTTCTAATTAATCACACGTCTGTGTAATGTCCTCTTATATTGATCAATGGTAACATATGTCAGAAAATCAGAATTGCACGTTTACTTAAAAACAATCAAAGAAATCAACGACGACGTTCTGTCTGTTTCTTTTAGTATTCTTATTCTTATAACGTCGACTCTTTTTTTGATAAGTGGATATATTGAATTTCTCATGTGTAGGCTGTAATTAAAGTCTGTAGCCCTTCTGCACACACGTACCACTGCAAAAGATAAACAATTAAATACATTTTAAAAAGTCCATCCTCGAGTGATTTAATCATTTAAAGCGTGCAGCATCCTGAGAATGGGTCATTTATTTTAATATGTACACCGACTGCCCAAAAGGTCACTATAGATAGTGTCAGCTAATCTTTTAATTTCCCTAAAAACACAGAAAATGCACTGAAAAAAACCTACAATTCAAATGTTGTAAAAAAAAAAAAAGAAGAAGAAAAACAAAATAAAAAAAGATAAATAAATCAATAAAACAACACGACATGGTCATAGACATTTTTAGAGTGTAAGTTTGCAAAAAATGTCATATTAAAAAAAATCTAATTTAAGTAGGCCTATTTAAAAAGATTAAATTTGCTCGAAATTTTTCAATTTTAGGACGCACACATTTTTGATATTCTTTCAAACTTTGAAGTCAGTCTTTTCATGCCACTGATGTATGAAACTACACATGACCCAAAGGTGATACTGAAGCTAAACAGGCGAATAAAATTCAACAGCCAGTCACTAACTCAAATATGATTACCTTGAGATTAGGGACTAATTGCTCGGGGTTCATGGAGACCAGCCCACCATAAAGCCACGAGGACTTGGGGAGTTTCTACAAAAGAGAGCGATGAGAGCACACACGCTTCCAACAAGTCATTCTCAACAGTTACAAGCTGCACACAAAGACCACACACCGCGCCACAGACATGTTAATGTAATCCCAAAGTTCACACTTTCCTCCCGAACAAAACCAGCTCTGCAAAATACCTAATACAAGATTTCACTTAAAAAAATCCCCAAAAGGGTTTTCTGGGAGTTGCCTGGTGGCCTCACACTGCTGCTGCCTTAAAGTGAAACACGCAAATTACACAGCTGCTTCCCTCACATTTTCTTCATTATTTTTGTGCAAATATTACTTTTTTTTTTAACTGAAATGATTCACTCCAATAGAAACCACTTCACATGCTTCTATTAGTATGAGACAACATAAGTCGGAATCAAAGCCTCCACACCAAACCTCAGAGTTTTTTTTAAAAAGATTTCTTAAAAGGAGGAACACATAATGAAAGGTTGCATTAACACCAACATGAGGATGACCAGTATTTTACTAAATGATATATAATATAGTAATGGGTGAAATTGCAAACTAAAAGACCGGATAATAAGCAAAAATCAGTAATCTTATATAAAAATCAGGTATTAGAGAAACAGTCGTCAGGACTGCAGGGCTGAATGTAAGCGATCATCGACACTTTTTGCAATTTTCTATTCATTTTAGGCAATTATAGTCCAATCAGTTAGACTAGGCCTACGTTCTTATTTTACACTTGAATTGAAGCTAGAAAAACTCACCAAAACGATTCGTTTTGGTGAAATGTATATATAAAAAAACGTAAAGCCAGGCTACGGATAGCTCACCCGTTTATAAAAAATGATCCTATATAGGCTCCTGTAATTAATTTCTAATTAGCCTAACCCATAACCATCCAGGAATTCAACCCGCATTATTTTTTTATTATTATGATAAAACATTTACGCGAGATAATGCTAATAAAAAATATCAATAAAAGTAGAATAATTTAATTCAATTCTTATTGGAACCAAAGAGGTCTATTAATAGAATTAAAGCATTGAAAACAACTTATTTTCGACCGTAAACTAAAATCATCTGTCGTTACCTCCGTCGCTTAGCAACAGCGCTGTTAAGCGTTAATATATAGCGGGAGAATAGCCACTAATGATTATTATAGCTTTTATTTACAGAGCCTACAATTTCACTACAATGAATCACTGGTTGTTCGTTATTACGGACATTTAGAAAAAAAAGTCCCAAAAAATGTTTGTGCTGGTTTGTTATTGACACCGTTTCCTTTCAATCCCCCTGATTGATTATTGATAAAGCAACTGATTAGCCTCGCGCCTCGCCAGGTCTTTGGAAAGAATAGCGCGCTGTTTGGTGAAGGATTGTATCGATAAGCTTTTTTTCCTTTGAGCTGCGTTTGTGTTTGATGTTGGGAGCCGAAAGGCCTCACCTTTCTGACTCACGCAGTCAAACACACACACACACACACACACACACACACACACACACAGTTTACTCTGCAGGGTATGTGTGTGTGGGCTGCAGCCCGAGGGAATGAAATAGCCTCCAGTATTCAATGGTCATGCCAGAATAAATGTCATGTCAGCCTGAGTGTTGATATAGTATTTTGTGTTGTCAGGGTGCCAAACATGAACCTATCTGGTTATTTCATATTTTCCCACAATATTGCCAAAATTCAATAAAGATTCCATAAAAAAAGAAAAGCACATAGGCCTAATGGAAAACGATGCAATAATATTAGACCTAATAATAATAATAATGATGATAATAATAATAATAATAATACCGCACTGGTTTCATTTTTCGCCTTTGTGATTTTTTCCCCAAAGGAATATATTTTTCCGCCATATGTTGACATATTTTCACAAAAAAAGCTTAGCTGTCTTGTTTCCATAATTTATTAATAGGACTGTTTTGTAGTAAGTCAAATATCTATATAAGTTACAAAGAAATAAAACGTACAAATACCAATGAAACGACAACAAACCGGCAATAGCGTCAAAAACTTTGTACAACAGATAGCTAAAATTCAAACCTTTTACAGAAATGTACAAGCTAGATCTACGCTTACATTAAATTCTATTAGAAATCAGTCATGTGTGTTTGTGAGGAGGGTTCACTTTGTCTCCAAACTGCGGCCTATGTGACTGCGGATTCTTCTTTTGTCTCAATATAATATACATAAATAAATCCAAAGATTTCCGCAGTTTCTGGTCAAAAGTGTTTTTCTCTCTCCTTCCTTCAGGACAAGTCACACCTCCTTCCAGAAAAAGGTGAACATTCAGCTGCACCGGGTTCTCTCGGTTCTTGTTCGGACGCGCGCATTTACAGTGAAACAAGAAAAATGTCTCTTTCTTTTCGTTGGTTTTAAATGAGAGCCGGCGCCTCTTGTCACCACGTCCTGCCGTATAACAGGGCGGAACACTGCAGGGCCGAGCCGTACTCTGCGCCCGGGGAGTTGAGGTGAGAAAGGCCGGCCACTTGGCTCTGCAGGGACGGCGGACTGCTGGAGTGCGGCGCCAGGTCTGGAGAGTGACCCGTGCTCCCCACCTGCTGACTCTGGTGCTGCCCGAGGCCCGGCGTGTTGTTGGACATGATCATGACGTTGCCCCCTTGCTGGTGGAGGGTCTGTGCGGAGGATGTGGGCGTGTGTCCGCTGCCTTGGCACGGCTTCCCGTCCTTCACCAGCACCGGCACGGCCACTCTCCGCGGGGACTGCTGCTGCTGCTGCTGGCACGAGCCGCCGTCCTGCTGCATTTGCTGCTGGGACACTTTGTCTTTAGCCTGCCTCTTCATCTTGTACCGGTGGTTCTGGAACCAGATCTTCACCTGGGTCGGGGTGAGGTGGATCATACTCGCCAAGTGTTCCCTCTCCGGCGCAGACAGGTACTTCTGCTGCTTGAAGCGTCGCTCCAGCTCGTAGACCTGAGCCTGGGAGAACAGCACCCGTCTCTTTCTCCTCGGGGTGCTGGACAGGGAGCCCATGCCTTTACCCACGTCTGCCAGGGAGCTGAGGCTTCCCATGCTGCCCATGTTCATGCCCGACGACGAGCCCATGAAGCGAGAAACTGAGAAAAAAACAGAACATTTATAAAATTAAACGCTTGCAACAAGCGTTAGCTACAAAATGAAGAAAGTATTTTGTCAGAAAATTGATTTTTCATGCAATTACAAGCCTGAAAAATATTTTCATGAATGCTCTGCATTTAAAAAAGCAGCGGTGTAAAACTTCGCCTATAGAGGCAGGTGCCCTTATCCATAAAAACACACTAATGCGTGTCAAAGTCCATTTCATACATTATCAAACTGTGAGCCTCTGAGCACAAAGAGCAGCTACAGCTCAGTCTGACAGCAGATTATTATTACATTCATGTGATAAAGTAGTCAACATTAAATCGTAAATAAAGGCTCAAAGCTTAGGGGAGATTTTCGGCACCTTATGGCGACACTTTCTCCAGATGAAATGCATGCTTTTGCTTATCTTCACCCTCCCTTATAATGCAATTAAAACCTAGCTGGTCAAATATAATGGCGCACAGGTGACAGAAACACGCTCTAAAATACAATATAAACACGAAGCAAGCACATGAAGCTGCTTGCCAGCATTATAGACCCTAAACACAAGTCAGGTGCAGGCTACTCACTGGTGGAGAAGCGCGGGTCCGGGTTGGCTCCGTACCAGCCGGTGGCCGTGGTGCTGCCCCTCATGCCGTCCTGGTACGACGGCAGGTCGCCCATGTTGCCCAGGTTGCCGTTACAGTAGCCCCCCATGGCCGTGTGTGACAGCTGAGATACACCTGCCGCAGTCATGTGGTAAGCCGCAGACACAGTCCCATTATGGCCCATGTGGTGCTGCTGCATCGCCGCCTGAGAGACCTGCGGCTGCCGGTAAGAAGTGAGAGGTGCCCCCAAGTTGTTATTCTCCATACTTACTTTCTTATAGCTCTCCTCAAGGGGACTCAAGATATCGGAAACAGAAAAAGGAGTCGTATGCTTAGGGCTCATCGACATTGTTCTGGGGCTGGAGAGGGAGAAATTAGAAGGCAAGGCAATCTCTCCTTCTCTTTTTTTTTTTTTTGGCCAAAGCCCCTCTGGTTCCTGTTGTCTCAACGTCGATCCTGGTAGATGAACACGTAGGAGAGCGCCTCAAGTCCGCCTTAATTGGATTGAGTGGGAGCTCGGAGCTGGCTTTGGTTTGTTTTAGCTGGGTGCCAGGTTTAAGGCTACCATCAGAGGCGGGGCATCGGCAACAATACTAAACAGCTCTAGCCTCCTTTCGCCGCGCGTAATTTCACTTACAAGACATGTGCTCCCCTCCCACTAACAATAACACGAGCGGAGATGCTGGTCCCGGTCCGGGGCTCCGCTGCAGCTGCTGCATCTGGAGTTTGTGTCTTGCTGCTGTCGCTGATAAACACACCGCTGCACCTTGGGACCGCGCTGACCACAATACACTTTATTAACTGTAGTGATGTTTACGAGGGCCTCTTGATGAAAGGAGGCCTATATGGACTTGAGAGTTGGAGAACCACTCCTCAGTTGAACTACTGACTTTTAATGGCCATGAGAGGCCTCCAGTGATTGCAGGATTGTTTGTGTTATGCCTTATCGTACTCAGACATGCAAAAGTGCACTTGCGGGGAGGGAAATTGACTGATACTGATAAGTAAATAAATACACATCCGCGTGTTAAGTGGCTGCGTAAATGATTAACCCCCCTCGTTTGTTTTCTTTTGATATCATTGGACGCAAGCAGCGTGTTACCTACATTCAGATGCACACACTCGCCTAAAAAGGAAAAAAAAACACAACAAAAAATACAAAATAGAGTGTGGAGGAGGAGGAGAGGCTCTCATGTGAAGTTAACGGCGTTCAAGTACTCTCCTGCTGCACAACGCCAGGTAGCCCTCAGTAGCATCTTGCCTTAATGCTCAAGGAGCGATAACAGTTTGACTCAATCATATCTCATTTCTAAAAAAACAAACATTTTTTACACATGAAGCATAAGAAAAGCTTTTGGCTTCATCCAACCATCTTTGAAGTCAAGAAATGGTTTTCGGTGCGCCAAAATTCACTTTTACGCACAACTTTCAGGTGACTTTTACTGACATTTTTCACTCCGAATAAGGAATAATAACATTTATTTGAACCAAAACTTAGAAAAATACTCCATTATTATAATAATTATTATCATTACAAGTGTTGTTTGTTATTATTTAATTAAGTATTATTTATATTATATTTTATTGGAATGCTAATAGGCGATTACCACAATTTCCCCCTTTTTTGGTATAAGCCTTTTTTTTAATGTAATAGCACATTATTTTACATGTATGTCCATATTACAATGTAGAGCAACAGCATAAAGTACAGGTCATCATTCTGCTACAGTTTATATCCTGCTTTTCAGGGTCAAAATTATTGACATACAACTTTTTTAAAAAAGCAGTGCAGAATTAGAATTGATACAATAACTTCTAACTTACACAATCTGTGGATGTCAGGATCATACCGGAGCTGAGCCTGTGGCTACTGTGAAAATAATAAATCGATTATAATCATTATCAGTGGTAGTATTTTTCGGTTTTGTAAAGGTCTTGCCGGAGTCTTGCAGCAGCTCCTAATAGAAGAAGTGTGCGCCTGCAGGTTGAGCCTCGGTCTCCTTATACAGGAGTTAAAGAAACACAGCGTCTTCTGGTGGCAGACTCAACCATGTGGAATATTATGATCACTTTTATTCCACCAGGACTCTAAAGCTGACTTCCTTGTTTAATTTCTAAAATACAACATTGAAATTTCCAACCGAGTTTTATTGGTTTTGTTTTAAATATATCTTCATATTACTGCAGATGGCTCCTCAGCAACAAGCTGTCAGACTGCAGCAGCAGCTCAGGTCCCATTACTGCAGTGACATGCAGATCACTGACAGTTTGTCACGCGGATCATCAGCCACCGTTATTTACAGGCATGTTATAGCAGGATGATGTGCAGCGCTGCATACTATAAACATGACAACAATCCATATCCTCCCCCTGCCTTATAATTATCTTTAACGAAGCACTATTATCATATAGTCTGAGGCTAAATATTACAGTTAAAATAAATTGTTTGGATGGTGGCTGAGGTGCAGGCGCATGACGCGCAGGCCATATAATCGCAGGCAATTAAAATTACAGCATGTTTCTGCATCCAAGGTAAACCTTGCGTATGCCTGCCTTAATTACGGAATTTCGCAAGACATTCTTAATCATCTAAATCAGTACCTTTCCCCTGTTCTGGCACACGGCTATTATGGCCAATTAGCGCTAATTAGTCCAAATGTTCCAGCTAATTCCTCAGAATAATGAGGACACTTTGAAGTGGCGGGTATGGGGCTACCGAGCCTTTGTTATCAGGCTTCACGTTGTTGTTTGTGAACTGATTGGCGCATGATATAATAATCCAGAGAACAGAGTTACAAAAATAAGTTTGTGCGATTTTAAACTAACAATTAAGTTACTTTCTTTTTATTTGCCATTGTATTAATAATAATAATTTATTATAAAATGCATAAAATGAACTGCAAATATTTATGTGCACATGAAGTTCTTTTGGAAAGCGGTATGTACAAAAATATAAAAACATGTAACTCGATATGAATAAAAAAATATATCCAAGTGCAAAAAAGTCACTTTATCTCCGCTGATTAACCACAAAAAGATCTCCAAAGGTGCATGAAAAATATCCATAGCACATAATGGTATATAAAAAAGTAAATTATAGATTTATTTATGGAATTAAATTAAGTTTGGGCTGTTTTGTATTATAAACTATATAACATTGGGGTCTAATTTAATAGCCTATCTACCTAAGTGTAATTGTGTTACGCAATAATATTATTCTACATGTCTTCTGCATTGTAAAATAATAACATTTAATTTAATTTTAGGAGATTAAAATGTAATTATGGCCACCGTGTTCTGACAGAATTGGCGCCTCTGAGGATTTTTTCCCCCTCAAATCTTTTTTCAACATTTTTCCTGTTTCGGCAAGTCTTTCACAACTCTACCCGGAAATAGGCTCCAGAAAAAAAAGAAAAACAGACGCTAAGAAGGAGGTGAGAAAAGAAAGAAGAACAGCTTCACTGTTCCCGTGTTTGAAGTGTGGACTGCAGGGTCACATTTAATAACTCATTATTAATAAACCATCAGTCATCCCAGTATTTGAAAAGGGGGTGACGGTGGTGGAGGTGTAGACATTTCAAAATAAATGTTCAGCTGTCCCTGTGACCCTCCATCACAGCGAACTGTACGCCACAAAGGGAGAAAGAGCCGGACTCATTAGAGGGCAAACACTTGAGCCAGGACTGGCGCGTGACGTCACTCCAATGAGTCAAACGTCACTACGTGCGGCCATCTGTCTGCGTCCAATCAGCAGCAGCATAGTAGTGAGGCTTCAGAGGAAAGCATGGGGATTTTTTTGTTGTTGTTTTCGTAGGGAAGCACGCCCCCTAGTGGACCACAAAAAAAACTTAAAACACCGTTTGGTCACATTTACTGCAGGAAGTGTTCGTTCGCCATCTAGTGGAGATATTTATCAAAAACACAAAGATCAAGTTGAGATACAGTTGCATCTTAATAAATTAAAATATCATAGAAAAATCAATTTCCGGTAGTTCAAGTCAAATAGCCCCAACCAAGTATTGAGTCATATAGATGGACATACTTTTCAGAGGCCAACATTTCCATATGACATTTATATATTTTTTAAATGGTCTTTTGTAATATACATTTTTTTTGAGACACTGAATTTTAGGTATTCATTAAATGTAAGCCATAATCATTATAATTAGAAGATAATCAATAAATTAAGACATGAAATGTTTAATTCTGTGCGTAATGGATCTATACAATGTGTTATTTCCACCTTTTGAATTGATTTACTGACATAAATAAATAATAAATAACTTTTCTATGATATTCTAACTTATGAGATGCACCTGTGATTGTAATTTACTTAAGTATTTCCATTGTTTACTACTTTATACTTCTACTCCACTACATTTATTTAAAACCTTTTGTTACTCAGTTTATATATCTTTACAATCAATGATTACATTTGCAAATAAGTGGTAATATCATGGTATAATCATTAAACTGAGCTCCACCTTTACCAGCTGCAATATTAAGTGGTAAGTTTAATTCACTATTATATATGATGCTGAAAAAGGTGCTTTTACTTCTGATATCTTACATATAATTTTAACCTAATACATTCCCACAATTACTTAAATACACTTTTGAATGCAGGACTTTTACTAGTAAAATATTATTTTCACACTGTTTATTGCTACTTTAACTCAAGCAAAATATCTAAATACATCTGTTAACAGCTTAAATATCATATATCTGAAAGTTTTAAGAAATATCCAACTTTTAACACCCAAACACATATTAAGGTACATGTAGGCAATTATATTTCATATTCTATATTAAATAAAACTTTATTGTCATTGCAGAGTACTGAAACAACAAAATGCAGTTAAAGATCTAAACAAAAGTGCAAAAAGAAGTGTAGTGCACAGTAACGTACCAAGTATATACAGCTACTACAGAATGTGGAATAAAAGGTTAGAGATATGAACATATATACAGTATGAACAGTATGAACCATGTCTAATATTTATGTTATGATAGAAACACTATGAAACGTGCAGCAATTATAGTACAGCTAAGTGAAGTAAAAATGTACAAAGTGCAGGTGTAAGAACAAGAAATGCTCATACTAAGTTATATGGAGAATAAAGAGCTGACGGCATGACGTCATACAGTGTAGATACTATAGATCTGATATAAATTTACAGTATAAACAGTGGAATAAATATGAATACTCTACAGGACACTAAGTGTTGTTGTATTAACTTGAATTCTTATTTTAGTTTTATATAAGTCTTATTATTACATTTTTACTTTCTCTACTTCTCTGTACTTATTGTTGTCTGTGTACTGCAGCAACAACTGAATTTCCGGTCAGGGAACAGTACAGACTCATTTCGTAGCCAGATTGTAAAATTTTGAACAAACACAAA
Source organism: Centropristis striata (assembly GCF_030273125.1). Lineage (NCBI taxonomy): Eukaryota > Metazoa > Chordata > Actinopteri > Perciformes > Serranidae > Centropristis > Centropristis striata. The sequence goes on from NC_081532.1 coordinate 9,251,574, forward strand.
TGCCCAAATTGCACAAAAATGTGGTACAACAGATGCCATCTTCATTTACCAGCATCAGTATAACATATTCTAAAAATAAGTGATGTTACAGCGTCAGTGTTGAGACTGAACAAAAGTTAAATGTATGATATTGATACCTTTAACTTTATTTTTAATGCTAGTTAACTTCTGTTTTTTTTAAGATTGCTGCCATTAAATGAAACTCGCATAGTTGCAGATAGCAGGTTATATATTCATATATATTCTAAATAAGTTTATAATCTTTTACAGACATTTTAATGAGGTGAGTGAACCTTTTTAAAGGAAAAAGACAAATAATTAGTCTGTATATTCATATATGTGTCAAAAATGTGTCTTTGAGGAGTTTTAGTGTGAGCGGTTCTAAAACAGTGTGATTTTTTTTTTGTGATTTATTGACTCTTGTTTACTTTAAATAATAGCTACTGTCTGCAGTGTGTAAGGTTCTCAACTATCACTCACAGGCCCAACGTTGGAGCGTGACCCCTGAAGGCATCGCATGATAAATCTGAGGGGTTTCAGGCAGATATTTTCAGATTTTTCTGATGTTTCTCTTGTGAGGAACCAGATAGTTTGTGTGGTACAGTGAAATACAATAAAAAAAATCATTGTCTGGTTGAGCTGCTCACAACAACAAATACATGCAAACTGGGCCTATAATGTGCAAGTAGAATTGTTATTTCATTATTATATTTTTTTATTTATTTAAAGTGGTCACAACTCACTAACATAACTGCCTGGGACATAATTCAAATTTGGAAATTAATTAAAATATCAAAATAAATACCAGAAGAAAAAGGGAAACATCTGTAAACTAAGGGGACATACTTTACGTAATTAAATGTATGTTCCATTTTTCTTTTTGTATATAAATGCTGCAAACAACACTTGAGAAGTAGGTAAAAGGGCTATATATTTGTTCATTCTCATTCAAAATGTATCACATCTGAATCACATGAATGCACCATTATACAGTGGTCCATCATCAACTTTAGCTTTAGCTGCAGCAGGTGAATCAAAATCTCCACATCTTTATTCTGAGTCTACAAAGTCAACCATGTCCTCTCTTCATCTGCAGCACAGGACTCAGAGCTCCAGGAATAAATCAAGTCTTACTTTGAAACAGTGCAGAACTCACTCAGTTAATAAAATGCTGATTATGTGGTGTAGAATACAGACCTATCAAACCTTAAGCTGCATTAGTTGTTCAAATACTAAATAATTGTCGGATAAATAAACTAAAGTTATGAGGAAAAAAGAGATGACTGGTTGCTATTAGCTGCATACTAGACTGTCTCAGAAATGTGTCGGCTGCTCTTGGAAATCGAGAAAGAAAGTCAGGAGTTAATCCAGACACTCCAAGATATAAGAAAAACTAGGAAATATTACAAAGCTTTTATGTCAGCTTTCCTTTAAACAAAAATGACCTACAGTTTAACGATTTAGCTATTGAATAATAAAGGCTTTTTCATCTTTTCATCTTTCATCCAGTGCCTGGATTGCCTTTGAAACATCTTTATTTAAAGTTGTATATAGAATTTTAACTAAATCCAACTTTCTGTTTCTCAATGCGCCAGTTTTTGAGTATACAAACTGTTGTGAATGTTGTGATCTATACTGCAAGTTTGCAGACAATCAAACTGTTTGCAAATAGATAAACTATAACAAAGACTTTAAAGGCCGATATTTGGGAAAACGTCTGAAATGCATATCTAACAGCAAAAATCTTATAAATTTGAAAAATAGAATGACTCTCTCTGACTCTGAGGACCATTAGGAGCTCATAATAAGCATTAAATGTTATTTGCTACAACTTAACAAACCTCCTCCTGTGGCCTGGTTTATGTGGACCTAATAACTTTCCTAAAAGGGGCCCCGGGGCCGGCCAGTGAGTAAAACTATAGGATGGGCAGGCTAATACCAGCCCATCCTTTTCAGACAATTCCTCTGAGCAACTTAAAAAACCAATGGCAACCTCTAAAAGCCTGTCTTTGTCACCCTTAAACCCCGAGATGCTCTAAAACACCATTGTGCAGTTAAACCTCATAAATTTGTCGCAGGGACTGATTAAACATCACGGGAATTGAAACACTAAAGATTTTGTCTCGGTCCCTTTTGGACGGGGGACAATGGTCCATTCACGGGGAGACACGCAGACAAAAAGAGTGTTTAAGGGGAGATGCAGCGAGCTGAGGGGTTCGGCCAGTCCCCTCCATATGTGATACAAGGTGGCCCCAGCGAGGGGGACAAAGGACCAGGTGACAGGGACGATGGGCTGCAGGGTCACAGGACGAGCAAACAACATTACAGGGGGCGTTAAAGCAGAAGACCCCCCTCGTCACTGATGAAATACTGACATGATTTTAAACACTGAGGCATATTTTTCATGGTGAGAGAGTTAAATGAGCCAGGGCGGATAATCATTAAAGTATTTTTAACTCTGAGAACATGATAATCAATACTAATGGGTTTTTCTTGAAATTCATGCTCACTGGACTTAATTTCACTGATGAATTTGGTATTAATGGCAGAAATAACTATGAAAGAAATATAAATACTTAATAATAGGGTAAAGTCTGCTGTATCTTGTAATAAAACAGACAAAACACATCAATAAAATGCTCTTTTTTGCTTTTTCAAATAGCATATTGCCTCTTAGCTGCACCTGTTCAGTCAAACTGAGGATTCAGTCATGAAGAAATGTGATTATTTGGTTTTAATTCAGAGCCTGTTGCACCCTTTAAAAATCATATCCTCTTCAGATCTACAGTACACAATTCACATAAAGCTGTGTCTGTCCCACTCGCCTCAGAATAACAAAAGTTAATTGTATAAAAGTGAAAAGCAGCTCAGGCGACAACAGGGTGCTGCAGTGAAAGAGGCTGTAATGTTTACTGGGTATTCTTATGCTTAACCAAATCCAAGTGATGTTTGCTCAGCTTTTGGGTGCATAATTAGTTTTTTAACATTATAAAAGCCTGCAGGCCCCTGTCCTGACCCGCTACATATTTTGCATTCTGCAAATTAAATTAGTTTTATATATATGTATTATGACTTTAAAAACATTGAACAGACATTTATATATTAGGAGGGTTTAATTTTAATTATTTGGGCAAGTTAAAAACTCCTCAAACGAACAAGAAAGACTTAAATATAAATAAATAAATAAATAAATAAATAAATAAATAAATAAATAAATAAAACTAAAGTAGATTGTTTTCAGAGATGCAGATTGAACATTATTTGGTGACTAAACTTGCAAAAAAAAAGCACATTACACAGTAACATTTATCATACAAAATATGAGAACTTTTATTAATAAGTTTGTTCACAAAAAAGAAACAGTTTAAACAGGTAAAACCTTTAAAGAAAGTCTCCTTAAAGACAACAAATAACATTAATATTTCCTTCAAACATTTAGGCTATCGCCGCCTAGAGCCTACTGCTCTTTATCTGTCGTCAACAAAAAGTTACTTATACAAATATTATGTTTCAACAAATTCACAAAGTACAAATACATTATCTCACAGGATAATTAAAAATCTACAGGCTACACCAGTAGGCCCAAAATATTATCAGCATTTTAAAAAATAGTCAAATATCAAAATAAATTGTGCAAAATATTCTTTCTTCTATAATGAAAAATCTAAATGTTTAAGTTGCTCGAAACATTCAGAAAACATTTGATGCTATTCTAAATGAGTTTGTGCGTTGAAACTTTAATCCTTTCTTCACTTGAAAGAATTAAAGTGGACCGAGTCGCTCCAAAAGTCTCTCCAGGCGAATCTGGAGGCCGGAAAGTGCTGCTGGTACCTCGGAGGCAGAGCGACGGGGGACGGGTGCTGCAGAGACGGGTAGGCTAAGGGGAACGGCACCGCTGGAGAAGGAGGCAAACAGCTGGATTTCTCCGTGTCCAGTAAGCAGGTGTGGAAAGGTTTCCCGTCCCGGACCAGGATCGGAACAACGACCCGGCGCAGCAGCGGAGGCTGCGGTATCTCCATGTCCTGCAGCAGCGCTCCATCCGCCCGGCCTCTCTTCATCTTGTAGCGGTGGTTCTGGAACCAGATCTTCACCTGGGTCGGGGTGAGGCTGAGGAGCCGGGCCAGCTGCTCCCTCTCCGGACCAGACAGGTAGCGCTGCTGCCGGAAGCGCCTCTCCAGCTCCAGGGTCTGGGCCTTGGAGAACAGAACCCGACGCTTCTTGCTCTTCTTGGGCTCCGAGTCTGGGGACGAGTCATCCGGCTTGGTCGAGTCCGGGGAGGCCTCGAGACTGCCTTCATCCGAAGCTGCAGAATAAATAATGCAGGTGAGTCCAAATTCATGCAGAAATAATGGCATATTATGGTTTATTTTTCTTTAAGCAAGACTCCTTTCCTAAGTATATCTATCCATATATCCACATCTCTATCTGTCCATCTATATGCATGCATGCATCTATTCATATCTCTATATCTCTATCTTTCAAAATAAAGCTATCACAATAAAAAAAAAATCTAAATAAATACACTTTTCTTATGATTTAAAAATAAAGCCACGAACTTTTTAATATGATTTAAAAATAATAATTATATGTATTTTTATACTATTGCGCATGGATGCATGATATTTCAATACATTGCAATAAATTCAGCATCATCCACGTGCCATGGCTTTAAAAATGCACTTACATATGCAGGGGCTGCGGTCGCAGTCCATCCAGGAGCTGTAGGGCGAGCTGGAGGAGCAGGAGGAGTAGAGCGGGGAGGACCGCGGCGCTGCCTCCGCATCCTGCTCCGGCAGATCCAGGATGCTCCTGACGGAAAAACTGAACTTTGTCGGGGCTGCCATCGCGTCCATAGGTGCGGGCGTGCGTGCAATCCGTGGAGTTTGTTTTGCGTAAAAAAAAAACAAGTTTATCCAAGGAGGAGGAGATTTTGGGATCCTCTCCACTTTAGGCGCTGTCCAAACACCGATCGGAAACAAGTGTGTGTTCGCTGCGCTCAGTGTTTACACAAACAGCACTCCATAAGCTGCAAACACAAGGCTGCTCCGCTTATAAAGCCTCCTCCTGCCGCTGAGTACCTGAATGGCTGGAGTGCTGTCACCCAATGATGGTAGGTGTGGAGCCTTCAACAATGCGCGAAGGAAACACTCGTCATCATTACAGATTCGTCCCGTATCGTCAAACTGGGGACCAGATAATGGTGATTGTTGGAGCTGAATCACGTCTTGGGTGGCAACTGACAACAGAGCCCGTCCCATCATCAAACTCCCCCCTCCTCCTCCTGCTTCTCCCCCTCCTCCCCCCCCTGTCCTCGCCCAAACAACGTGTCCAACATTTGCATACAAAGTGAGCAATTAGCGCGATGCCCGCGAGTTGGTTTAACTAATGCGTCCATTAGAGGAGCATTAATTGCAGGCGTGAGAAGTTTTGACGTTAACAGATGGAGGAGGAAATTCACTTTGACATATTTAGGGAATTCTTGGCAGGAAATCTTTATTTTTCTGAATGATTTATGATGATATATTTAACATAAAAAAAAGGTAAAACTTTATTATAACAGTTAATAAATGGTTTACTATAACGTTAAACAAAGATAATAGTTTATTATTGTATTATTATGTATTTTTTGCAGCTACAACTCAACACAATAAATAAATAATAAAAATATATATGACAATATAGTACATATATATATATATATATATATATATATATATATAATAAATAAAAAATGTAAAGCCTTTCTTAAATTTAACAAAGCAGCACCATTTTTGTTGATTTTTCCTGAAGTGTACAAAAAATACATGACTTATGAAAATTTAAAAAGTTTGAGTAATCCTATCAAAACAACCAAACATCAGTGTGATTAATATGCCACTGAACTGCAGCCAAAATAAATGGGGAAATTAATCGATTGAATAAAAATAGAGATATCCGTTTTTGCAAATGAACTTTTCAGATGTAATTATAGTGTTATAAACACGTTTTAAATTGTGTATAAATATTAAATAATGGCGTTAAATTGTGACAAAACATAATAATGGTATTGCAGTTGCACATTTATTACAAAATAGATTTAAACTTCCAATTTCTGATTCAGCTTCTGATAAATTGGAGAAGTGACTAATGACTTATTTTTATTATTAAGATTAATGATTGATAATTAATCGTGCTTCACTCAGAAAGAACTCTGTGGCTACTAATGCATATTTTTTTTCCAAAGTTGTATGTCTTCAATTTAATGTTAAAACTTCGTATATCCGATCAGCCTCCATTCAGGCTGATATCTGGGCTCTTTTTGTCGCTCCTCACGTATAAAACGCATTAAATGCAAAGCGTGAATCCAGCCCTTTTTCACCCCATGTATTTGATATTGATATCGGGCCCTCATCCACTTCAGCGTGGTGCCTGAGGCCGGGAGGAGAGTGCTGCTGGTGGTGGTGGACATGCCTCCCCAGTCGTCCTGGGTGGTCGGACGAGAGGGGACACAAATACATGCCAACCAGAGGAGGGGAACAAAAGGGGAAAATGTAGCCCCGCGTCCGAGACCCGTTGGAAGCATTTGTTCCAGTCAAGATTTTGCATTTGTTCAGTCCTGCAATAATGCCTGATTGACGCCCCGGCACAATGTGCTTTAACTTTGCAGGATAAATCCGAGCTTGTTCCGTGTTGTCATGGTTTTCAATGGAGCTGAAAAGGATCTGGGACACTATCTACTGCTCCGCGTCTACTGCCGCCAACTCTATAGTCCCCTGCAATATTACATGTGTGATTCAGGACGTATTAAATTCCTGTTAGATTCCCAGAGTTCAGAAAAGTCAGTGACCTGTATTATGAGCGCAAAATCCACATTTATCTCGAGATTTTACGCACATTACGCACACGTGTTTCCTTGCAAAACAAGCACTTTTTAAACAACTTTTAAGATGAAATGTCAGCAAAACTGAGCCCCCTCCCGTCCTGCACCGTGTCTGTGTACACAGCAGCCTCCCAGCGGTTGACAAACACCAGAGGATTACAGTACCGCAGGTTTGCTGGAGTGGATAGTTTACAGAGGGCACTCGATTGGAGAGCAGAAACACGCAAAGGCAAAGAGAAGTCATGTCCAAAGAGCGGGAATTTCTCTGTCCACAATGACCCACCAGGCACTTAATCTATTTAACACCCGCAGGCTTCAGCCAGAGAGGGTCCTCTGCAGCTCCCGAGAGCTCTCCACTGCCAAATATTTACTCTGTTGTTCAGCTCTCCATCCACAATCTCTTTTCTCAGCCAGATGGAGATTTTTTTTCTCACATCGTTCTGGATTAAGCAGCTGAACTTGAAGATGTCAATGAATATTTTGCAACCACAAACTTGTCATTCAATACTGAAACAAAGGGATGGACTCCAATATTGAAATTATATATAAAATAGTTATTAAATATTTATATCACTCAACTGTGTTTTGCATATAGCTACCTAGTTGGATATTTAACTTTCACTGTCTAGAAGGATGTTTGTGCAGTCTGACTTTCAGCCTGCTGAAGGTGCAAAGTTTCCCTTAAATCTGACTTTAAGATCCAAAAAGTTACAACTAGTTTCAAAGCTAATCCTGCTCCAATAAATACATTAACACAAGAGTGAATAGGCACCTTGACACTTTAAGCGCACACATTTTTCTGTAAAGTATAGGAGAAATTGTGTGTCTAGAATTTGAACTTTTGAGATAAAAAATATTTGCATATTCATCAATTCAGTTTTATATAATAAGTAAGAAAGGGTAGATGTAATTTTAGGAATTTGTAGTTGAACTTGTGCAAAAACTAAGCATTAGTTGAAGCAGTTTAAAAAATATATATTTCTGAACTTCTGTCCAGACAGTGCATACAACATTGCGCCTTGACCTTTGACCCTCTTGCTTTGCATGGAGGATTGTGGATCAGAATAACCAGCAGCATGCTGGCTCGTACACTGCAAAATGCAACCAGATGCAGTCGGATGTCCTGGTATTTTTGGCATTTGACATGCTGTGTATTGGGACATGCTACATCTTTTGGCATACTAAAGAGTATGATATTATGGATATTTGTCATTCCTTGTCCAAACTGTCAGAACACTTAGCCTACATTGCCCACAATGCATCTTGTGTATAGCCTGAAGCTGCTGGAATCAAGCAGAGTTGAGGAGCGGGCTACAGACGACTGGCCAACTTCTCTGTTATCCACACCGTGATTTTGTCATTTTCAGACTTGTAGTCTCAGCCCCAACCCACAATGACTCAAGTGAAATCATGCGAGGCAATTTATCAGATTTCACTCAGCTCCCTCTGCAGCCACAAAGTGCAACTCTTTTTACTTATGCAGTAGTACTCGTAGACACCCGTAGACAGACTTTGTGTAAAAACTGGCAGAGCTCTCCTTTAAGGTGAAATAAAAGCTGTTGTTAAGCTATAAAAGTACAATTATCTTCTTGTATTCTGCTTCTGCTGAACTGCTTTAAAAAGTAAGGCACTTCACTCAACTTGATGTTTTGAAAAGTGCTACATAATCTATCTTTACATAACACAGACTTAGCCTAAATCTGATATCAGTGGTTCCCAACCTGGGCTTCCGAACACCCCACTAGGGGCCACCACAAGGGGTCGCAAAGCCTTCTTGATTTTAAGGGGGTAAGCCAACTTTTTTTTTTTCTAAATGTATTGTTGGCCCGTATCTCAGCATTTCACTCATTTCTGTGAAGAAAACTAAATTCAATTGTTTTTTACATACATACATACATTTATACATATATAATATTTTAATATAAAAAATCTCACAGAACACAGTAAAGACCTGAACACAAGCTGTATGTACAGAGCCGTCCCTCTCTGCTAAACAGTCATCCGACGTTAGAAAATTACACGGTTAAAATGACCAAAGTGCTAATACAACAGAGAAGAAAAATGCTGAATTTGTTGAAAAAAAAATTCTATTAAGTACGCATGATTATTAAATATTTAAAAAAACACAATACATATAGAGAATTGCATTAAAAGTCAGTTAAATAAGAGGAAAACTCATCACTATAAATAACCTGCTTTAAATTAATCCAAATGTATCTGTTTCAACAAACTTCCTGCAGTTATTGTGGTCACTATTTGGGTTAACTGGACAGTTTATCAGTTGTTATGTACTGTTATTGTTTTGTAATATGAAATAAACATAAAATATGTCACTAAGTCAGGGGTCATCAGTTTACTCTGTGATAGTAAAGAGGATCTAAGTCCCTACAATGTCTTCTCTAAACACTAAACGGTGTTAAAATTGTGAGCCGGCGGTTTATGAGTCGAGCAAACACGCAGCTAAAGCCCCGAATGTTTATCTGATCTCAGTGTGACTCATTATCCATCACCTCAGCACCCACAATGACCCCTCTGTGTGCAGCACGATACTCAAGCAGCTGCACCTGCCGCTGGTGTCCTCTCCCTTCTCCCAGTCCTGTAAATACTATTACCATTTTGGAGAGGGGCTTTACAGGGGACAATTAGTTGGCAGCCACATCACTCTTTCTGCAGTAAACTGGGCTCTTGTGATGGCTGCTTGATCGTGCAGCAGCTGTGTGTGAGCTGCTTAGTGAAAAGTGTGTCAAAAAAGGCAGGTTTGTTTACACGCTGCTTTAAGACACACAACTTTGTGTTTACCGACAGGATTTTCACAAAACAGGGGAAATATGAGACAGGAAAGTTTTGACATTATAGACATAAAATGTGGGTCAAATCGACCCATTTCAAAGTTTAAAAATCTAAAAAAAATAGTTAAAAGTATTTTTTCATAAAAGTAAACAAATAAATTAAAAAACGTAAAATAAGTAAATTATCCTCATTGAACTAGGATCTGTGAGAGGTAAAGAACACTATTGCACTAAATATTGGTTGAGATGGTTAGTAATGGAGTTAATCATGAAATATAAACAATTTTTATTGGGATTTTTTAGTTCATGACACTTTTGGATAATTAAACATGCCCCGGATAAAATTGACCCACAAACACTATTGCTTGTCCTTAGAAAAGAACATAATAGCAGGGTTAAAAGTAGAAATTTAAGGCAAAGCTCTCATATGATGGGGGAAAATTTAAGGACTTTAAAGTCAAAATAATTTGATAATTTGAAAGAACTATTGCACAGTCTGATGAAGGGTATTTCAGATCAGTTTAACAGAAATAAATAATACTTTTAAATGTTTAAGTATTGAATTAAAGAGAGAAAAATCAAGAAAAACAAACCGACTTAAAAGCTACAATGTTCCCTCGGATTTCTATGAATGCAACATGATAATATATATATTACCATGTAGAGGTGGGGGAAAAATCGATACAGCATAGTAGGCACGTGTGTGTCAGGATATCATGTCAGGAAGTTATTGAAATAACGCTGCAAAGTCAGGCTTTTTTTTATGTTTCATTAAAAAAAAAATCAGAGCAGTGAAGCTTAAAGTTGAGGAAAGTTTGAGAAAATGCTGCAGTTGTTGTTGTCCATACATGTTGGATATCAGTTAAATTCAGTTTGACTAAATACTTTGTTGGTCAGTCTGTGGGTTTGACTCTCATTGAGAAATTAAAAGACTGAAGTGAGATTTTTGTGGACACAAAATGCAGTTAAACGGTGAAAACTGCAATATATAGTATCGCAATACTCACCATATCACAAAATGCATAAAATCGCAATAATATCGTGTTGTGACTCAAGTATCAGGATAAAATCGTATTGTGGGGCCTCTGAGTATTCCCACCTCTATTACCTTGATTATCAGATAATAAAGTCAGCTGTAATGGATCATTGCTTCAGTTAGACACGCAGCATGAGATGAAATATTTAAAAAAACTAGTTTGGATTTGTGTTTGTATGAGGTAGTTATCCATAGTCAGTGGTGTTGGGGGCAGCAGCAGAATGTATTTTAGCCACCTGAAAAAGGCCCATATGTATTAATATCAGTTCACACTGTATTTAGAATGTTTTCACCACTGCTGTCAGACAGGCCTGTTGAACTCTTCAGTTAGTTTACTCCATGTGAGATAAAAAATAAATGAAAAACTCTCTTGAAAATAGTGAAACACTTCTTACTTTTGAGCCGAGTCGAGTCCTCCTGCCACCGTCATGTTGGTGTGAGTCCCATTAGGTTGATAATATCAGATCAATGTTGCTGAAAATACCTGTAAACATACATGTATAATTATACAATATGTACCTTGGAAATATCTAGCCACTCCATTACTTATAACAAGAACAAGAAATTAAGTTTCAGGCTATAAATTGCACAATTTCAGCCAACAATAACTCACTTTACTCACTGTCTACTATGTAAAATGGCAAAATGGTGATTTAAAGTAAAGAAACACACAGCAGCTCCTGAAACTGAAATGATGGTTAGTGTTTAATTCCCTCAACACAAGGAACATTAATTATGAATTACTAAACTGCTGCAATAATAATAATTTGTTTCCCCATCTGCAAACAATTCATTATTAAGAAAATATTCTGTATTTGTTTTATAATGTAGTGAGAAAGCACAAATGTTCTTTAGAGCCTTGAGACTAAACAGACACTCAGTTGGAGTTTCTTTGTCTGTTTTTTTCCTTCTTCTAGGTTTTGAATTTGTACACATGCTGAAGTAGTTCAAATGGATTGAACCCAAATCGCCTCTTCTTCATAACCTGCCCATGTTAAAGCAGAATGTATTAGCTTCTATCAATCATATTTATGAACATGTGTTTCACTGATCATGCCCTCCAGACTTAGAGGAGACTGTTCATTGCAACTTCCATGCAAATTATTTTCTATTTTCTACCTGTTTTCCAAACTGAGATCCTCAGTGGAAACAGAGGATGCAGTTATCATCGCTGTGGATGTGACGCTGAAAATTTCTGCACAAATCTGACCATCCTGCAACAAGAGCTAAAAAAACTTTCTGTCTTTTATTTCCCGTCATTTCTGGGCACAACCACCAGCTGAAGGCTCTGGACAGTCGTGTGGTGTGTTGGATATGTGTGATACTTGGTTGCCCTCTACAGGACACACATTACAACTGACATGTTCACCACAGACAGAGTTCAGCTCACTTCATCTCTGTTGGCAAACAGATGTGAGCATTCCTCAGAAGTCTGTGTCCGTGTGATAATTGTTGTTTTGCATCTAAGTAAAGGGCGAGCAGTGAAGGCTGATCTGAAGGGATAAAACAGAGTCCTTTGTCTCGGTGCTGTTGCAGCTTGTGCTTCTACAGCAGGGATGGGCAACTTCAATGCTGGAGGGGCCACAATTTTTCATCAACACTACCACAGGGCCACATATAGGACCGTGCACTTAACCAGATATGATGAAACTGCAATTTTAAATATGTTTACAGTGCAGTAACTTAACATATTTCATGCTCAAATGCATGTATAACTGTATAAATAGGAATACAAAAGGTTTGAAGCAAATAAAAGTACCCACTTAATGAAGAATAGCATACCAACATTAATTGCAAGAAGTAATTTGGTGCATTTTTACACTGCACTGCACAGATTTCATGCTCAAATGCACGTAGTTATAGGGCCAGTTCAAGTGAGGATACGGGCCGTATGCGGCCCCCGGGCCTCCAGTTGCCCATCCCTGTTCTATAATAAAGGGCACTGGAGATGTTGAAGAAGGGGAAAAAGTTTTGACCTGTGTAACTGGGATCCAGATAATTCAGCTGCAATCAAGTAAATTACCTAACATCAACAAACTAACATCAACATTGATCTTTTTTTTTAAAGTGTGAACTAATGACATAAAGTCATAGTGTCCTAATATTACTTTAATGAATCAGTTATAATCCAATAATATATAGTTTAATAGGCATATATGATTAAAAACAACACTCTTTTACTTTCTACTGAACTTTAGTACGTTTTGCTGTTAACAACTATGCTCCTTAACTTTGTTTTTTTTTTTTTAAAGGCAGGATTTTTTTTAACTTTTGGAGATGTTGAGTAAGGGGAATTTTTTTTTACCTGTGCCTGTATACAAAGGCTCCGTGACTGAGGCTGCCAAAGGATGTAACTTAAAGGTATCTCCAATGTTAGATCAATAAATCATTCATTTGATGATAAGCAGAAGCTTTTATTTCGGTGCATGAATTTCAAGGTGCTTTTCAAGTGAACAGTGGTTCTGATATAATAGCAGAGTGTAAAACATCCTGCCTTAAAGAACAAAGTTTAAGGATAAGCATTAGCAGCAAAAATAGTTAAAGTTAAATAAATAGTAAAATAGTGTTGTTTTTATCATAAAGGCCTATTAAACTATAGATTATTGGATTCTAACTGATTCATTAAGGTATAAGCAGCATTTGTTGTCAAGAGAGAGTTTCCTTTAATGTGTGAATTATAAAGTAGCATAAAACGACTTGAGGAAATGTTTTTCTGTCACAGCAAATTACATTAAATTTACCTGATTAGAAGAACACAGATTGTTCATACACAAGAAGAATAATGACAAAGAAAAATATTGAAGTAAATACAAATTCAATTTAAAAAGCATAATATTTAAAACAGGTGTTCTAGTTTATATCTATACTCTACTTTAACAGAGATAGAAAGACAGAGACAGAAATATTGTAGTTTTTAACATTAGCGACTGAGATTTACAAACAAAACGAATCTAGATAATTCAGCTGCAATCAAGTAAATGAACTAACATTCTTTATTTTGATCTTCTAAGTGTGAACTTATGATATAAAGTCATAGTGAATTAATATTACTTAAGCACTACAGACTTCACCTCACCTAAAAGAGATATATATATATATATACTTTATTATTAAACATATACTTCACGCATTAAAGGAATAAGTTTAATAGGCCTATATGATAAAAACAACACTCTTACTTTTTTTCTTAACTTTAGTATATTTTACTGCTAATGCTTATGCTCTTTAACTTTGTTTTTAAAGGCAGGATTTTTTAAAACTATTTTTACACTGTGGTATTTTTTAAATTATATCAATACTTATTTCACCACTGTTGATTTGGAAATCACCTTGAAATTCAACTTTTCAAATAAAAGGTTCTGCTGATAAGATTAATGATTTATTGATCTTTATTATAAACATATAATATAGGGATGAAAGGAATAATCAGTAACAGGAATTCATGATTCATCCTGCATTAAACCACCATTAGGCATGCATTAATTAAATATTGCTTAATTATATGATTTATATCCTTATTATGAAGTGTTGGATAAGACTTTAAGAGCATTTTGCAGTAGTAAAAGAGTTAAGTGAAATCTTAAATTTTGGACTTTAATGTTCTGTAAAAAAAAAAACTCAAGTAAAAGACATTGTTGCACCACTGCTACAGAGTTTTTTATACTCTGTAAGTAACCTGCAAATGTATGTACATACTTAAATCAAATTTAAAGGTGCTATTACTGTGGTTGTCCTTTTCCTGCTCGTATCTATGTTGTATATAATGTTATTCTTAATGCATGGACAGAAGCCATCCACAATTTCATTGAACTTAAGCATAATGAAAATAAAGATCTTTCTGATTCTGTTTCCTAAATGGGACAAACTGCAGTTTCCCAGTGATGACTGGACATTTTATTCCGAACTGTCCACCAGGTGGCGCCACTGTATTCTGGAATAAAGTTGCTGTCTGGTCAGTGTGTGTGTGTGTGTGTGTGACACTGCCTCTGCAGACAGTCTGACCATCAGGAACACACACAGACTTCAGGTAAAGAAACTAGTTCTGTCGTATTATCTAACCAGGAAACTACTGGAAGCGTCTGATTTCAGCAGAAATCTGCTGCTCAACAAGCTCACCCGTATCACGATCATTCTTGCAGTGAAGTCACCTCACTGTACCTGCTTCATCTGGCAACTTTTGCTGCTTCAGATTCCACCAACGTGTCATTAAAATGTGCAATAAAACGCATCAGCCTCACCTCATTTCCATGCTGGGAGTGTCACCACTGCTGCACGGCTGCCGAGCGGCTTCAGGAGGCCTCAGCGCTGCCTGAATCCTGTCAGCTTCTTCATCCAAAACAACTGATCTGAGAGGGGAAAAGAAATTAAAAGTTATTCTAATTTCTGATTAACTTTTATTCGTTTATTTTCCTTGCAGGCTCCGTGTCAGCTAATTAAACAACAAAATAAACATCAGAGGCCTTTTATTTTGACACACTGACATTATACATCAGACTCTGTGTTTGTTTATGAGGATATTGAACACTCAGTAATCTAATAACACTGCGTTAAAATATGACGCTCGTGTGCCCCAAAACGGACTAATTGCAGGAATGTTTCTGCGCTTATGCTGGGATCTTAATGGATGAGGAAATTTAATATAATCCAGGTATGACTCAACGATTCCTCCGGTTTGGCGCATATAACGCGGCGGTGTGGTCTGTATCAACACCCCATTTGCACTTTTCTACACAAAAGGAAACGCCGCGTAAAAGCGCACTAAAGGTACAGCTCTCCACTTTCCCTCCAAGTGTCCTTGGTCCGCTCCAAATGAGGGCGGAATGAAATATCTAATACTAATGCATGCCAGGTGCCAGACGAACAGATGTCAAAGTGATGTATGCTTAAAAGTGTCGTAAATATTGTTTCTTTGTGTCCCCTCTCTGCTGAGAGCCGGGGCCTGGCCTCTGAAACACGACTACACAGCGTCGTTAACCCGCGTTCGTCCTCATTAAGGCCGCACTAAAGTTACCGGGAGAAGTGCGAACCTGCACACAGACTTTAATGGCTAATGGCAAAGGTTAGAGTCATTTTAAAGGCGTCTCCTTAAATAGAGAAGCAACATTTAAGCTCCAGATCTTATTTGTATCAAACAGCGCTTCTTTCTGCGCACTATAATACCCCGGATTAGTGATGCGTTTGGGTGACAAACTGCTGGGCCTTGAAAGCAACACACACACACGGTTACACAGCTTGCACGCACTGTAACTCTGTGCACGCGTGGATCTTATTGCAGATGTCAGTCAGTTTGGGGACAGTGAGTATGAGATGACAGATCTCCAGCCCCTCTGTGAAAAGTCCCCATAATAACCTATTAGTGGTGACTTGGATTTCCCGCAGGATCTGACTGGGAACATTAAACCAGGACTTTTTTTTTTTTTTTTTTTTTTTTGCATCTGCAGCTTTTTCTCCAAGGAGAATATGTATGAGCTGCAACACGCGCGTGTATTTCAGATAAGAAAATATGTCCTTTCTTTGCTTATTTATTTATTTATTTTGGACCACAAAGCAGAATCAGTTGACGGATTACAGTCGAAGCGTCTCAGGCCGCATTCCAGTTAGTTTTCTCTCCACATAAGAAATGTTTAGGCCCACTGATACAAAATCATGCATGATGTCAGTCTGCAGTAAATATAACGCGGATGGATCTGATTATCACAGAAACAAATCACTGCATGGAAAATATACGCACCGCTGTGATAATAATACCAATACCACTACTAATAAATAATGTTAGAAATATACTTGAATAATATGGGGGTGTCTCTCTTAATACACATTTATAATAAATACATACAGATAAAAATGGCAACAATTCAAATAACTGATTTTTTCCTGTTTTGATTTTAATAATATTAATAATAAATTACATTTGTATAACGCTTTAAAACATACTCAAAAACACTTTACAGAATAAAAATAAAAGAAAGAAACAGTGCAGAGGGTTGAGTTGTTTTTAAATAATAAATAATATTTAGTAATAATAACAATAACTATAAGAAGAACTGAATAATCTTTTTTGGTATTATTATCTCGTTGGCTAATAATTATACTAATATTTTAACTCATGAAAGTGTTATAGTTATAGTTATTATTTATAGTTTTTATTTATGACTTTTTATGTACTCTGATTGCGCGCTGAATGATGATGAGGATGATGTCAGCTGATTAGTTATCAAGTGTTTCAGTTTATTTATTTCACACAACAGACTTTGGAAATGATGGAAATGAAGATAGAATTGGTTAAGAGATTAAGGCGCGAAACAGAAGTTTTGTAGCTCGGACTATTTCTTTAAAAAATGAATGAATAAGATCTGTGACGTGCTTCTAATTAACCTGATCACGAGCTGTTTGGTGAAACACTAAGATGGTTGATGCACTCTTCTTCTTCTCCTCCTCAGAGATAAACTGATCTGACAGGTGATTAACATAGAATGCGCATCCAAACAATAAACCAAAATGACACGTTCACAGTTAAAAGCTTTGATCCTGACTCGATTCTTTCACGCGTGAAATTATTTTTGCTTTGAGAAAGGTGATTTGTTGCAGTGTTGCTGATGGTTTAACAGTGATTTCAGTCTCACTGTTGGATGAAGAATATGCGACCACTCAGCACGTTTAGCCTCAGATTCATTTTGAGGACGTAAAATATAAAAACAAACGATCTTGAGGAAGAAAACCTTTTGCGATTGATTTTTAATTGTTCTATTTATTAAACACTTATTATTTATTTACCACAACACCCATGGATCATAATAATCTCCACTGGCGAGAAAGGGGAAGCGTGGATCCTCTAAATATTGAAGTATATACAAACTGTTCCTTTATACTTTTTCGATCAGAATCAATCGAAATCATGCAACTTTTTGCCTGTTTCTAATCTTACTGGGGGAAAAAACAGAAAGTCTCTGCCTCGGAAAGCAGGATTGTTCATCTGCATCTCTCTGATTGTTGCGACAACAACAAAATGTTTCTCAAGTCTTTACTTGTTGGAAATTAAAAACAAAAAAGTGGTGAAGCGTCTTTGCTCTCACATGAAGAAGATATTTGAGGTGGGAGTGGCTGTCTGTGGATGTTTACTCTCCTCTGGTCACATCTGTCAGTCTGGAGTCTCTATTAGAGCCTATAATCGTGCGTATTTGGATAATTTTCTCTAAAACGCCTGAACATTTATATTATTCATTTTCGAAAGTTTGAGTTTTGAGAGTGGATGCTTCGTTTGAGGTCATTTCAGTGAATAAAGTATGTAAAATATGACATTCAGTCACCGTTATAAAGACAAATTAGAAGGAAAAAGTACGTTTGATTATGTAAAACCTTCATATTTACCTGATAAATACAGCCTGCATGCCTTCCTCTCCACTTCCTCCTGTTTGTGTGCATCTTCTCACATTCTTCATCACCTGGGATCAACAGCACCTTAATGTAAGGAATCTAAAAAAGAAAAAGGACAGAAAAACTAACAGTATGTCTGGCCTGCACGCTTCTTCCATCATCTTGAGTCAATAAGGACCCTCTCTGCCCGTGAAATCAATTATGAGCAAAGCAAACACTCTGACATGAAAGAAAGCTGTGATATAAACAGGTAAACCAGCTGGAGCACGCGCTGATTCCGCAAAAAGGTAAATAGAAGAAATAATCCGTCAAGAAATAAGACAAATAACTACACGAACACCCTGGAATAGATGATACAAATCTGAATAATTAGAATTAAAATCCTGATACAAACACATCTCACTGTTTTTAACTTAGACGATTTTGCACGTTTGGTTAGATGCTGCTCAGTGCTCAATACAGTTTAATCTGAAGTTAGATAAGTCGCATCACCAAGAGTTGTATTACAAGAAATGCTTTTAATGGAAGTTTAAGTATATTTTTAATAATTTGCGCGTGTTTCTTACATGTAATACGACTTTTTGAGGAGTAAAAATATATTTTTTGAGAGAAAATGCTGACGCAAAAACGTGGCTGGAGGTCAATGTGTTGCAAATAACGTGCCAGAAAATTAGATTATGAATAAAATGTCCCTAAAACTTTAAATTGGAGATCATGGAGGCAAAGTGAGAGTGTAAGCTGCATTGCAAAATTCTGCACATTATGCAAAAAAATGTGTATGTTTGCACTAGAGTCCAACTTCCATCAAAAATCCTGCAGGATTCAGCCAAAAAAAAAAAAAACACATTCAAAATAAATTGACACTTTTGTTTTTTGTATTTTTTTTAATCTGTGCAATTATATTAAAGCTTCTGCTGCAAATCTGACTAGTATTAAGTGAGCGCCCACATCTTAATGTGTACAGGAGGAGACGCAGTGTGAGATGTCGGCCTGCTGTCTCCTGCAGAGAGCTGCAGTCGGAGCTTTGAGTTACACAATTTGTCTGACAAGTGATGCGTTGCCTTCACAGGCGGTTTGAACAATTCAATTCGACATGGACGAGTTTGGGCTTGTGAGCTGTGCAGGCATGCGACAGCCATGTCGAGTCTGGATATGATTATTATCAAACCGTGACAATGCGCTTTTAATTCTATAATAGTAATAATGTTCATTATAATAATAATCGCCGTGTAGTGTAATAATCACATCATTTGTCAGACTTTTGCGCGCTGATTTAAATAACCTGCAATTATTAATTTCAACAAGCGATTTCATGGTAATATTTTCCAGTTGTTGTGTGATGTCATTAATAATAAACACGTATGTGGCTGCAGCGTCGTGCGTCCTCAGGTGGACTATCATTTGTTATATGACAGGAAGTTCAGGTGTCCGTCATGTCGAAATAAAAGCTGAAGATGGAGCAGTTTGCGCAGACCTTTGATCCCTCAGTGCTGACCTTTTGTTATTTCAGCCACCAGAGGAACCTCAATGGAAACAAGTTGAGCACGTTTCCCCACGGTAAACATTATCCTTGACGCATTAGTGGCCTGGGAGCTGCAGGGTGGGCAGGTGGGGGCATAAGCGCCGCTAAATGTACAAAAATGAGTAAACTAGTCGTCATATAAAGGCAAATAACGCGTAATGCAAACAAAAATGTATCCAAAAAAGCGCTAAATTACGCTTCGCTGCACTCTGTGCAATTTCACAGATTTATGCTCTCCTGGAAATGTAGGAAAACTATAGAGAAAGTGTAGGTGTAGGACGTTAACCCTCCAGAATCCAACCTACAAATACTGAGCAATACTTTGTGTACATTTTGGCCCCCTCTCTCCGCCGCTTCGCTGTTCAATGTCAGCAGAGGTTTTCAACAATATTCCTAATTGCACGAGCTGTACAGGAGCGCCGTTTGATGTTTACATACACGTTAATCCCTTCAGGTTGTACAAGAGATGAAGGTCAGTCATGCGCCGTGGCCTTTCTAAAATATGACACGAGAAAACCCAAAGCATGTGTCAAAAAAACTGGGGGAGAGAGAGTGAAGGCGCAAAGTTATGGCGTGTGTTTGTTTCTCGTGTCGGGAAGCAACAAATCTTTCTTATTGCTTGCAAGTGGGGTTTCTGTGCAGAGAGAACATGTGAGCAGAGGTAGTAAAGTTAGAAATAATCCCTTTAGAAGATATTGCTCTGCAGACTTTTAGCCCGAGAGCTAATTATGGAAAGGTTAAGACATAAAAGGTAATTTCTTTATCATATAAGAGTTCTGGATGGCTTTACGCGTGCAGTGCTTAATTGGCAAAAAAAAAGAGGCTACATTTGGCCTGTCCGGTGCAAAGCCTTAATGTAGATCAAATGGACTTACAGTTTGAAAGGGAAAAGGGAAAATTGCTGAGTTAAAACAACACTTTAAAGTGTAATGTTCGGTTTTTTTACGCACGGCTAAATAAATCACATTATATTTAATTTAAAACTGGCATCAGAGGTAAATCTGGTGTCCGCCATTTATTTTCCAATTGCTGATTTTTTCCAAAAGTTTCAACATGTTCGCCTCATTTTCAAAACTTCATCCCCGTGAAGGATTTGTGTTTGGCATGTTTCACAACGTTTAGCAGTCGGTGCTTAATGCATAATGGAGAGTTAAAAAAAAAATATGGGCGACAAATTGAGGAAAAAGTGTGATAATCCTCCAACGCGCTGGAGATACAATTTACAAACATCAGCAAGCCAATTACATTACTGCAAACCAATCATTCATTTCCTCCCATTGCCTTAATGATGCCATTTAAAAGGTGGAGATGAAGGGTGCTGTAGTGGAGCGTAAGAGCAACAAAACTCAAATTTTCCACCTTTTTGTTTTCAAATTAAACTTGAACTTTAATTCTGATTTTTAGAAATGAATCTTTGTTATAAAAAAATAAAATAAAAATAAATGAATGTTAAGATGAATTGGGTTTTAATTGAAGTTTGTTCCTTTAAAAAAAAAAACATTTTCAGGTGATGTTTCCTTGTGATGGTCAACCATTTTTTATCTTTTTATTTCTGTTGAAAAAAGTGAATCTCTGATCCAAAATCTTGATTTTGCTTTATACTCACCATATCTGTCTCAATAACAAACGCATTCATAGTGGTATATCCCCAGCTTTGCTTTCTGATGGGAGACAGCAGGACGAGGAGGAGGACTGGGGAGGGGGGCGAGGGGGGATCTCTGTGGACTTGTCATGTCAAACTTTTTGGACCAATAGCAACGCAGTTCTGAGCAAACTCGTAAGTCTATTGGAGAGCCGAGCCAATGAGCGTGGGAGAAGCGTTGGAAGTCCAGCCTCCTGATTCCAACAGATTGAAATGTAAGCCTGTCTCCGGCGCCGTCAGGAAACAGATCGAGAATTTTGTCCCTCTTGTTCCTTATCGCGCAAGAAGATTTTCTTGGACGCGGTTTTTGGACAGTTGGACACGCTGGACGCGGAGCAGGACCCACGCAGGAGGCACAAACCGGACACCGTGTTCTTCATTTGCGGCTTTAACACGATGGGTGAGTTTCAATGTTGGATCGTGTTTTTTTTTTTTTAGCTTCTTGTCAGTGATGCAGCGAGCGGTCCAACGGCAAGGTGGGACAAAATAAAACGAGACATCGGCTGTCTGTGATGATTTTGGTGGGTCAGTTTAGCTTTTAATCCGATGGGAAGACACCAGCAGGGTCACAAGTTATTACATGTGCCAGTTACGCACGAGTTTTGACAACTCATTTGACCCGCGTGCATGACAACTATCAGTCAGCTGTTGGTTGCTACTTTTCACTCAAACATTTCACATAACTCAAAGTTATTAATTTGTATTTTAGAGTTCAATGTGCTTTTGCTTTAAGCTTAAAAAAGATGCGCCTCTGCGTGAAGTTTGATGAACTTTTAATGCTCGTTAAAGAGTTTTGTCTACTCGCTTTTATAAATGACAAAAACTTGCATTAACTAGATTAAAAACACAGTTTCACTTTTAATATATTTTCTGTATTTGATTGTATATAATTATATGTTTGCTGAGAGCTATCAGGCCTTTTAAACAAGTGGTTTATCCCGGGTTGAAGCAGTGTGTGGTGGGCCTATGTTACCTAATCTCTGTCTCATTGTTCTGCCCGTTGTGTGTTTGTTTCTGACACCAGAGCCAGCCTTCGGTGAGGTGAACCAACTCGGCGGTGTTTTCGTGAACGGCAGGCCGCTCCCCAACGCGATCCGGCTCCGGATAGTGGAGCTGGCCCAGCTGGGGATTCGACCCTGTGACATCAGCAGGCAGCTGCGCGTCTCCCACGGCTGCGTCAGCAAGATCCTGGCCCGCTACAACGAGACCGGCTCCATCCTCCCAGGGGCCATCGGAGGCAGCAAGCCGCGGGTCACCACACCCACCGTGGTCAAACACATACGGACATACAAGCAGAGAGACCCGGGGATTTTTGCCTGGGAGATCCGGGACAGGCTACTCGCCGACGGGGTTTGCGACAAGTTCAATCTGCCGTCAGTCAGCTCCATCAGTCGGATCCTGCGCAACAAGATCGGGAATCTGTCCCAGCAGAGCCAGTATGAGTCGGGCAAGCAGGCGCCTCATCCACCGCCACAACCCACGATACCCTACAACCACTTATACTCATACCCGACATCTAAAGTGCCCACTCCCCCTGGCATGCCCACTCTTCCCGGACACATGGCCATGCACAGGATATGGCCTTCCTCGCATTCTGTCACAGATATTCTGGGGATACGGTCTATCACAGAGCAACAAAGTAAGCATGGCTGCATGGAGGGCGGTTGCATTTGTTTATTGCACTACATTTAAACAACTTTTGAAGAGGGTTTTGCGCGCAAGAGTGCGAATGTGTGTTTGGGAGAGAAAGTGGATTTATTTTTCCCTTTGTAATTGTTTTTATAGGCCTCCAAAAGTCAGGGAACTCACAGGCCTCTGTGGAGAGAGAGGGAGAGAGAGAGGGAGCTTAAATGGCATTTGACCTGCCGGCTGATATTGATTTGAAAGGGAGGCAGGTTAGTCCAGAAACAGATGGTCAGGCTTGCAGTAATAATTAAGAGGCGGATGTGGAATATTAGAGGGACAGCGGAGGGAAAGGCGGTGAGATGAAGTGCATCACAATGAGGTGTGCTGAATATTTGCCATGACATGGAGCCAGACATTTTGTGCAGGGCTGCGTATTCAGCAGGCCCCCAGAATAAGAGCCGAGCAGCTCGCATTAGATGTGTTTTTGTGTCGTTTATGTGTCACGTGCAGGTAGGCCCAGATAGCTTTGGCTTGATGACCACAAATGTTGTGGAAACAGTGAAACAGGATCCGGCATAAATCAGTGTTAATGGTCGGCTCGGTGTTGTGAAAGGGATTTTCTGAGAGCTTGTTTTCCACAGTGGCAGGAAGGGAAGTGCTGTCAGTCCGCTGCTGTCAGGATTCATGGCTGCCCTGCTTAGAAACACGCCCCGGCTCCTCTCCACCGCCATGCGTAAAACCCGAAACTCGGACAATCTAAACAAGAGAAACGCGAGGCAGATATCCACGAGGAGGGGGGTGTGTTTGGAGAGGCTGCCCTTTTTAAACAATTTGTGCATTTCCAAATTATTTGCAGATGTTTGTGGCAGCTTTTCAGTACAGTTTGGTGAGGTGGAATATCATTTGCGCCAACGCGATTTCACCAGGCAGATAAAAAAATAAATAGATTTGCATTTATGGAAAATAGCAGCTGCCATCAAGGCATTAATAATCACAAAGTTCTCGTGATATGAATACTTAATTTGACGCGCATGCGGCAAACTCATTTAAACGCGCAGGCTGCAATTCAGCATTAAAAATACTTCAACATATTTTTTAAAAAGCTCTTTATGGAGTTCCAACTTTGGTGGGCCTGCTTTTTAACAATGTAAACGTTTTGGGGGGACTGTGTATAATATAATATCCATCACACACAGAGGAGGGAGACGGTGGGAGTAAATCTAATTTGTCCCCCGACAGGAAGACGCTTTGGTGGGCTGAAATGTCCCCTGACCCACCAGAGAGTCGTCTCACTTCTCTGCACATCTTCAATCTGATCCTCAGAGGGGAAACTATACATTTAGTTTTATTCAGTTAATTTATTTTAAAGCATGTGACAAATCATTTCGCTTTTTTCCCCCTCAAAGTTCTAAATCCTGAACAGAAAGAGTTGAGCTGATCACGTTTATTGATTTATGGTTGAAGAAAATCACAAAAATAAAAGAAAATATTATATTTTATGAAGAGGTGGAAAGTATTGGCAATATCAGATTATGCAATTTTTGTATTAAATATTAAAATTTATAATTTTGTCCAACAATAGAGGTTTTATATAAACTTAACGCACATGAAAGCCGATTGGATATATAAGCAATTTGTGCGTAAAATGCAACTTATCGTGCTTTAGCGCAAAATGTCAGTTTGTGCTCTAACCTGCGCCTGATGGGTGCATGAGCAGCAGCAGCGGCCTGACCGCCTCTTTTTCCTCATCTTTAAAAATCTCCTCTTCCTCTCTTCTCTCTCTTTTGCCCCCCAGTTAGTGACAGTCCATCCTTTCCCAGCACCAAACTAGAAGAATGGAGCGCTATAAACAGGAGTAATTTCCCAGCAGTCAGTGGCGTGGATAAACCGCATTTAGAACCTGAAGCAAAATACACACAGGTAAAAATGGACACCTCACATTTTTTTGTAAATTAAAATACATTAGTAAAGGGTACATAACCACACTTCTTGGCTTTTAATCTAAATGAGCTCTTTAAGATTTTATAATATTTTAATAATTATGTGGCTTTGAATTCCGCAACATTAATTCGCTCCTTCTGTTGGCTAGCTGCTCATGGTGCTTTTTATTTTATTTTATTTTTTTAATATATCTTATTATTTGTGCACTTCCTGGAGGCCCTGCAGCATGGTCAGTGCTTTTATGAATCATCTGAGTGCAACTCATTTCATATTTAGTATGTTAAAGAGATTTGGAAAGCCTAGGTATTCTCTTGATTCTTGTTTTACAGCTTGATATGTTGGTTTCTTTAATTAATTGAAAGAGAAACTAGCTGGACTCATAAAAAAAGACTTAGAAAACTAGTGTGTTCTTGGTTTCTTGGTGAATCATTCTGACACAGGCCCACAGTATTTTACAGGGTTGGTTTCAGATCTATAAACCATGCAGACTTTGAGTCAAGACATTGAACTACATAGACAAAACAGTGACTTTTGCATGATTTGTTTTATTCAAGTTTATTGCGTAAAAATGTAGAAGGTAATATTTTGTCAGTAACAACTGTCGTGCGGGCCTAAACTTTCGGCACATTAACTATCATTGTGCTATGAGTTATTAAAGTCAATATATGCACGTGGAATAACCCAATCAAAGATAAATTAACAAGGGATTATTGTACCGAATTACAAATTTACGTTAATTAAATAATACTTAAAGTTTTCCTAATTTTATAGAACTCGCCATAATCCTAATACGTATACATTTAAATGATTAAATTTAAAGTTGCTAAATTAAATTATATTGTTCTTTGATCATAATTTTCTCAAAAAATAAATACATTTTACTAGTTTTAGTTAACATGTTTTTATAGGCTTTTATTTCTGGTTTTCCAGAGGAAACAAATGAAGGGCTCGGATGACCCCATGTGTGCGCGCGCATGCGTCCTTTTTTTCTGACAGAGCGTGCGATTCTCGTTACAGAGACAAAAAAAAAGAAAAAAGAAAGGGGAAAAGAAAAATTTCATGCGCATCATTTATTTTGCCACTTTATGACGGCGGGAGTTTTCATGCTCGGGGCCGATGCTGTGAGATTAGCACAAGTTCCAGCACAAAGTGGACACAGAAAACCAAAGTGTACAAAAACAGAAGTGAGCCATTAAATGCAGAAAATAACAACTCTATAAATTACGCAGTTTATTGCATGAAAAACAAAGTATGGTGAAGCGAGTAGTGTTCCACCATCAGACTGGAGGAGGATTAACCAGCCTGCAAACATCTAATGTAAAAGAAATCTGCAGCGCAGTAAAAAAGAGAAGAAGTCAGGCGAGGAGCGTGACTTTCAAACTAAAACTCATTTTAGAAACATTTCCAAAAGAAGGTGGCACGTTCTCCCACATCACTCTAACAGCTGTAGGCCTCATTCTCATAGTTTCGCCTTGATGTAGAAAGTTAATTCAATTGTGACCCTGAACGCATCATATTAGTAAATCACACACATAAGGCCAGAGCTGCAACATGTGGCTTATAGGCGCTGTTTGGAGGGCAGATGCACCCATGGGACTCTCAGGTTTTTCTCTGGAAGAAGCAGAAGAGGAGCATCATTAAAACAGATCTAACGTCACGAGCTCAGCGCGCGCGGCGGCTCGGATTCCGATCAATTTAGTTTAAAAAAAAAATTAAACCACAAACTCTTATATTTAAATATAACATGAACATATTTCCACTCGCGCTGAGTTAACGTGCTTATATGAAGAGTTTTAATGATTTATTTGAGACATAAACAGTGGGACCGGAGCGTGACAAAGCCAATCCGTTTGACTTGTAATTATTTGGATGAATGGCGGTAATGCTTTTATTCATTATTCAATTCTGGTTCAACTTGTTCTTAATAATACTAATTCAAAAAAGGCATCAACGCACGTGTATTATTATTTAAATATTTTGACCAAGAAAATCTATTTAGCTTAAGTAGTTTATAGAAAAACAAATAAATATAATAAATAAATATGGAATAAAATATAGTACATATATCAGTATATTTACTATAGTTTTATATTTTATTAGGTAGAATAATATTTTTATGGAAATAAATATTAAATAAAACAATTCTCACTGAGATATATAGCAATACTATAGTAGGCTTATAGTATATTTTAAAAATATATATATATATATATATATATTTTCTGCAGGGGTGGACAAAATAACAGGTACACCTGAACAAATGATGCAATCTGATACAAGAGTCATAAATACTCCCTTTGTAAAGCTTTTAAATGTGTTGACTATGTGTCATTCAAGTGTTGATTCAACTATGTGGTTGTTCTTGTAGTGATTGCATTATACTGTTATTTTGTATATGTAGAGTGTGTGTATATGTGTGTTTTTTATTAGTGGAAGATGTGATTATCTTTAGTCTAATTAAACGTTTTTCCAACTGCTTTAAATGCAAAAACATTATTTTAAACGCAGCTCAGCCCCTGTGATGCTGTTTGTGAAATAACGATGAGCCAAGTGAAGACACACACACACACCCACAAACACCAACACACACACCCACCCAGACACCCACAGTCACCCAGCACAGACCCACAGACACCCACAGGCCCATACACACACACAACTAGCTTTCTCTCTATAGTTATGTTTTAGAATCACCACAAATGTCAGCTTACAGAGTGATTTTTTATATCTATTTTAAAAGAAATAGAGGGGTTCCCTGCCAGTCAATGAAAACAAGCAAACAACAAAGACAAAGATCCAAATTTTAGAAATAATTCTCAGTAGTCGCAGACCACCCAGGAACAGAAATTCGGCCTCCCTGTTGAAATGCTTTGGTGAATTCCTCAAGTTAAGTCCTGTCGTCGTGCCAGAAAAGCAAAGCTCATTCATGCTCCGAACCCTATGCTCGTTCTCTATCATATTTCCCCTCTTCCTGCCCTTTCACTCTCAATCGCTCATGACATCTGTTTTGTGGCGCCCCCCAACCACCCTGTCTCCCATCGTCTGACGTGGTATATCAACGCCGCCGGAGTAACCGTCCACTCTTTCTTGGTAGAAAACAAGTCCCATAGACAGACGGGCAATCATGCATGTATGGTTTTTATCCATGTTTAATATGTTCCAGGGGCATGAGGGCGCATAATTGATCATTCATACTTTCATCAAAATTGGGAAAATGGGTTTTTTATGTGGTGGCTGTGAAGTTAGAATTTAAGTTTCTGCTGTTTTATAATTCAATCACTTCTCCTTTCACTCTCTTCTGCAGCTCGCCTCACATTTTTTCCATTAGCTGCTTGTGTGTGTGTGTGTGTGTGTATGTGTGTGTCTACCTGGGCCGGGGTTCAGTCAGCAAATAATGGAGCTAAAAATGTAAAAATGTATACTGTTTTCGTGGCAAATAATTTGGTAAAACTTTCCACGAAGCCCATGTTGATAATGCACTAAAAATAGTGCTAATGCATTATAATCTGCTTATAGCACTTTATTATTATAGTTCTAAACACTGAATATTCACAATACTTTATAGCAATACATTTAACATATTATAATGCAATTTAAAATGACATATGTTCAAGTATCATAATAATTTAGTCTATAGTCTATAATGAGTTATAAGCATACTCATAATGTCTTATAGGGTTAGGATTAGGCCTAACCCTAAACACACATTATAATGCATTGAGTGCAATTTAATGCAAGAGTTGTTTAAATTCATTCTAAAATATTATAATGTATTACAACTATGGGAATTATAATGTACTATGTTCTTTGCATTAAAAAAGTCTGTTAGTGACCAGAAATAATAAAATTATTATGATACTTGAGCTTGTAAGTCATCATAAAAATGCTTTATAATGCATTACGTCTAACACATTATACAATAATAATGTGTCATTATTGCTATACAGCATTATGAATATTTAGATCTATGATTATCAAGAGCTATAGGTAGATTATAATGCATTATTTTATTAAGCAAATTAAGTATTAATTAAGTCTTTCTTTAAATGCTTTATAGACATGAGTGTCATAGAAAGTGTGAGCAATAATTTCATTTTTTTTTTTATTCTGAGGAAAACTACAGAATAAAAAATCACTAACCATAATTTGTTCACCGAGCAGGAGGCCCAGAAAAGCAGTGACCTTTCAGACCTTTAATTCTGAGTTTTGTGTCTATTTTTTTCTCCCCAGACGCTGAATGGATTGCCCACAGTGAACAGCTATGTCACAGCACCCAGCATCCATCCCTACCACCCTCCCACCACCCAAGTGTCACCCTACATGGGGTACAGCGGCACCACGTCGGCCTATGTGACCGGTCCCACATGGCAGCCGGCCAGTGGCAGTGCTCTATCTCCCCACAACTGTGACATCGCCACCCCTCTGGCCTTCAAGGGCATGACAGCCAACCGTGACGCCATCCACCCAGTCACCGCCTCGGCGCTGTGAAGTCAGACTGATGGGGGAGAGAAAGCAAACAGCGAGGGAGGGCGGGAGGGAGTGAGAGACGGCGAGGACAGGAGACACCAAGTCTGTCCCCTGTGGCTTCATTTCATTCCCACTGCCTCCTTTCTATGAAGGACTCGGCCCCAGGACCCATATTTGTGCCCCCCTCCTCCTCCCTGCTGCACAGTCAGTCAGACACACGAGGAATAAACAGTCTTTTTTTTTTTTTACAACAAACTTGTTGTCTGAAAGAACTTGCAGGACAGACAGGTGTACTGAAGGACTGATGTATGACTGCCACTCCATCCATCAACACAATTCCTCTCAGATTCTTTACTGCACACTTCTGCAAATGTCTTTGGGCAAAATGGGGTAATGTATAACTTCATGAGTAAGCAATCAAAGAAGAGGGGAAAAAAACTTTGCATTAGTGTTTCAGGGTGCTTAATAATTGCTATTGTTTTTTTTTATATGTTTGTATGCTTTTTTTGTGCTATGTTTTGATAAAAGTAACTGTCTTATGGAGCGATGGTTTCCCACTTCTCTAAAAATGTAGCCGATGCAAGAGCTCCAGAGAGAAGTTTATTTATTAGATTAAAAAGGTACGTTGAATGAAGTGCAATTCGCCTCACAGACAGCAAGGGAAGCTCCATGCACGTTCAGACAAAATTGGCATTGGCATGTTGGAGTCTAGAGCATTAACAATTGACAAATGTTGCACAATGAAATTGAATGTATCTTATTAAATTGTTTGGCTGTTATTGGTGAGTTTGCAGATTGTTTTGGGGGGAAATCCTCAACAGTTTTTATTCCAACAGAAGACTTCTAAATATTTATCCTCCTCCTCCTCCTCCCTTTCTGTTAGTGTAGCTAACTTTAGGTAAATTCAGGGTATTGTTGTCTGTCGGCCTGTTTTACATGAGCAGGAAACTGCTTTTCATAAAAAATATATGTGCACGCTCAGAGAGGCCGGTATTTTTCTATTACCAGTCGTCAAGGCTCACTAGCAAAGGTCATCAGAAAAACCTTTGAGCACACACAGGCTGTGTCACCACATCAAGCAATTATTTTAAAATTGTTTGCAAATAAAATACCCTCACGGAAATACGCAAAATATGGCCCTTTCTACATTCATAAATATTTAAATGCCAAAGGTTTAAAGAAATTTGCAAAAATAAACAAATAAATGAGTCTAGAGCACATAATTAATGTTGGAAATAAACTTAATAATAATAATATAAAACAATGCAGTATCACAGAGAAGGGATATTTTCTAATCTGTTTATTCTTTTAACTTTTAAGAAAAAGCTTATTTAAGTAAAGATCTAATAATATAGTAGTGGTATGATTTTGAACGCCCTTCCATCCTTTATAAATAACTGCAAAGTTCTTATGTCATGCATTATAATTTTTAGTCATAAAGAATTTTTGAGCTGGATTTGTAAGACGCAGTAAATCAGAACATCACTGTTGCATAAAAATTGGAGATCTGTGAGCCGAAGACTCCCAGACTCCCGGGGTGAGGTGGAGTCCATGCATGTGCATTCAAGAGAGCCACAAATAGGCTCATTGGCCTGCGGTCGCCAAGGTCATCAGACATGTGACCCAAACACGAACCTTCTGCAGCCACAAAAAGGCCCAAACAGGGCTTGTCAGGGCCGACTCAACGTGTTCATTACAAAAGAAAAGCACACGGCCCGGCTGACAAATGACATGTTTGCAAAATGATGCAAAAATACTTTTGAGGGGGGAAAGTGTAGCGTAATAAATTATGAGTGTGTCTGGCAAGCCCTGTCTAGCCCTGCAGTGGAAACTAGAGATTTAAACAAACTGGCGTGGAGGTGAATTGATAGATTAATATCTTGATAATAAATGCTCACCTGCTCTTTTACATAGCATTACCTGCTGAGGGTTAAGAGGGCGGTTTGCTTTCACTATAGCCCCATGTTTCCATTCCTCCTGTGTTACAGCGTAAACAGTCCCTACGTGCGACAGTGTCAACAGTCCTCGCCCGTGCAGGGCCTGATTTGACTTGGAAAGCACTCTTCCCCGCATCCAGTGGTCACGGACCGTTGCTCAGGGATCGTAGTGTTTCTTTGACCGTATGTGAACCACATCAGAGGGACGTGATGATCATACAGTCGCTGTACCAGCCAGCCCTCACAGCCACCCCCCTTTGCCATCCACCATCCATCACGTACAGTAAATGATGTTTAACTCTGAGTGGCATGAAAAAGTCTTTGCATGCCCTTTTTTTTTTTTTTTTTTTTTTACCTCAGCCTACACACAACAAGGCCAAACAACTTTTCCTTTCAACTAAGCTACATGAACAGAGCGCAGTCTTGTTTGTCTCCTCTGACTCATGCAACAAAATTAAAATGTGGTCGTCCTAATTGACACCAGTATTTAAAAAATAGGAACAGTGTGTTTTCTAGACAGGAGGAATAGTTCTCGAAAGTGTAATAATCTCTGCGTATGTAGTCTAATGTTGGTCAGCTTTATGGAGGCGAGGGTCTAAAAAGGCGTAGTTTAAAAAAAAAAAAATGGGCAGACACGTGTTTATAATTAATGAGTCTGACTTCAGTGTCATATGGTTATCTTTACTTCTCCACATGCAATCAGAAACAAGACAGCCATTTGCAGAGTAACACAGAGCAGAGTACCGGGCGAATACAGTGTTTCGTGCGTGTTCCTGCTCAATGAACATTTCTAAAAGAGGCTGACAACAGCCAGAATGTTTGCTTAATGCCTTAAAACAGCAACGTCGAGCACACAGGTGAGTAAAACCTCTTAAAAAGAAAAACTCAGAAATCACAACATGTCTGGTTCCAAGTCTTTGGTATGTACGCTCCCGTGTCCAATCACACGGACATGAATCACTGCTTTTAACATGCAGTGTAAATCCTGGACGTTCTAAGTTATATTCGTCGTTAACCACATTGGGAGAAACAGGTACGGCCACGTCCAAATTGCAGACTTGTCAGAGAGGAGCCAGTGTATTGAAATGTTACCGCAGAAGATGAGGAGCATATATTGGAAGGGTGTAAAGAAAATGGGGAGAAAGCGGGGAAGATTTATGATCACCGCCGTGTGCTGGGAATCCAGGTGAAGGGTGGCTCTGTTGCTTAGCTACCAGCAATACATGTGGCACATGTTGCAAGCTGTCAAGTCTGAAACAAACACACATTCAGCACTCTATTACAGATAGGACAGGTTAAGGCGCTTACAATTCCATCAATCTGCAAGCCGCAGTTGTTAGTCTATTACCACAGGCCCCTCGAGCAAAAAACCAGGAGCCATTTCCATTTTGGCAGAGACAAACTCCCACATTAATGATGACTGTCAAATGCCAACGTGGCTCAGTATAAGCTACTACCAGATGAGGTTAAGACGAGTGTCTTACAGAGCAGCCACTACCCTGAAGGCTGTGCAACAGGTGTGTGTGTGTTTGCATGTGTGTGTGCATATTTGTGTAAGAGATAGACTGGCAGAGGGAGAGAATGTGTGCGGTAACCCCCCCCAACCATTCTGCAGCCACATTTGCATTTCTTGAGCTTGTTGTTTTAGCTTGCACTAAAGCTATGCTCAGGCACCGACTCCCTCGCCATCGAGAGAGAAGGAGAGAAAAGACTGACACTCGTTGGCTGATACAACTTCTGCAGCTGACAGCTACTCAAACGACTAAGTGCTCTGATGGGGGGAAAGACGAGGAGGAGGGTGAAGAAGGTGATACGCTTATATCAACAAACACACAACAACACAAACTTATAGGACACACCGGTGCTTATAGGGCCAGTTCACCCCAAAATGACTACAAATTTTTTCTCTCTCCGTAGAAGTAATTATCATCTATCAAGAGGATCCAGAGCTTGTGAACAGTTTCATGAAGGAACTATTCTTTTCGAGCTATAGTTCCCACATGAAACTGCTCACAACACAGTCTTTGGATTATCTTGAGTAGCTGGGTCATGATTTCTGGAAAGAGACGTGGAAGTTGTCAGAATAAATGTTGGCATTTTACGTTTCTGCTAACCACAAAAACGTTGAAATTCAACTTTTTTTAATTTTTCTGTACCGCTTGTAAGTCGTTCTCACTGTGACGCCTGATAACAGCTGCTTCAATAAATGCTGCAAACGTGTGACTAACACTACGCATTTCCACTGACCACAACACACTGTAATCACAGCACGATTTTAAGGTTAGGCACCAAATGAAGACATAACTTCTGAGAGTCTTGGGTCGGTTGTTGCCGTCCACCTCCCCTCCCCGCGTGGCTTTTAACATAACATTGCTTCGTCACCGGACAAGAAAAACCCCTTACAGATCAACGGTTTTGTGGTTTGCAGAAACATAAAATATCAACCTTTTTTACTGACAACTGGGTTTGTTTTTCAAATGAAATTTTGGGGCACTTTGAGCACCACAAGCAATGTGACATGTAGTTCAATGAGAAAGCTTCAACAATTCACACCAAACCAATCTAGATTGATGAACAGCACCACAGGGAGGAGGAAAATATGTATTTTTGTATATTGTGGGGTGAACTGTCCCTTTAACAACACACACACACTCACACACACACACACACACACACACACACACACACACACACACACGCACACACACACACACACACACACACACACACACACACACACACACACACACACACACACACACACACACACACACACACACACACACACACACACACACACACACACACACACAGAGTGAGGAACCAAGTGAGGAGTTTAATTTGATTCTTTTTTTATTTGTGACCAATACACGTACGTAACTTTTCACAAATGCTAATATTCTACATTGAAATGACTGACTAACACAATTTCTTACTAACAAAATATTTCATACTAGTCCAATTTAAAAAGGAGGTACATAAAAACCAGTCATGCAAAACAATTTTCATTAAAAAAGTTCTGTAAGAAGTTCTTACACACAATAATTCCTCTTAAGATTTATGAGTCATTTGGTTTGTTTGAGATAAGGCTCAGTATTATGAGTGTGATCACAGTATATATTTGCGAACACTTATGCATGTTGAATATGAAGATGTGTAGAGACTAACAGTATATATTTGTGTGTATATACACTCTTCTGCTGTAGTGGTTGTGTATGCACTGCAGCTGACTTCAAAAATTGCATCTTAATGAGCAGTTTATATTACTATTATATTATTATAATAGTAATATGTCTTCATATTATCAAGATAAAAGTGATGTTTGAGAGATGAAGATCAACTGAGTCAGAGCACGAAGTGAGACTCATCTGAACTCAATACGTGTTTGTTTCATCATATAACATGTATTGTGCAGCTATATAATCCTGATCTATGCTTGAAGCTCTAGAATGAGTTTTTTATTTTTATTTAGTAAGCCCTTTTGTCATTCAATTCTGGCTGTTTTATTACGTGTGAAAATGAACATTAAAGCCCCTAAACTCGGTTTAAAATATTTAGCATTACATTACCATTTAGAATTTAATAAGCTACTTCGGAAAAAACCTGTCTTTAAGAGGTTAAAGGAATACAGACTAACCACTTGTTAATCAGTTAGTCACCCTACGTTACTTGTTTTTGGATCTTCTTTCACCACATGCATGCAAGAAAAACTAAAGAAATTCTTGATAAATTTAAGTAAATGGAGGCTGCATTTAACAACAGCAAAACTACATCAAAACATCCGTTTATAAAAACATATACACAAGTCGTGCAGTATAATTCAAGTCTCCAGTCGTATGCTCACTGCTTCCCAAACACATTAATTTTTCTTAAAACCATACTATTTAAAACATGTACAATTGTCCGTGCGAGTTTGGATGAGTACAAAAAAAAACACAAGACTTTGACCTCATGCACCAGTGTTTGTTTTGTTTGAACTAAAAACCAACATTATTTTAAGTGAACTAAATAAACTTCTGTACTTTAATACTTAATGGTTTACATCACCTTCAATGTCATCTTCTACCAGGAGTACTATTTTTAACCCAAACCCTGTTTCTAACCTTAAGCAATGAGTTTTGTTGCCTAAACTGAACTAAATTTTTCCGTGTCACGTTATCAACAAGTTTAATCGTCAAATGTTTACAAGGCTGTTTCACAGCATTAATTAGAATGGTCATATTTCGTCAGATATCACACAAACCTGTTCATGAGACTTGAAATAAAGTACATGAGTTGTGCGAGTTTGAAAACAGATGTTTTGATACAGTTTTGCTGTTGTTACGTGCAGCACCCATTCACCTTAGTTCTTCAAAAATGTACTCAGTTTTTGGATTATTCTTTCACTAAGGAGGCATGCAAGAAAAAAAAGTTTTCTTCAAGAATTCAAGTTTACACAGGGTGAGTAACTGACAGACAAATCATCATTTCTGGGGTGAAGTATTCCTTCAACTCTCTGGGTGTAGTTTGCAAACAACATATGAGCAAACATACTCGCAAACTGTCCCAACTGAGCACCACCCACCTCAAACTAGTGAGGGGAGCACAGATTTGAAAAAGTCCCAAATGCATGAATCTCTCATGTGAAATAACCCAAACTGTTTTAAATTTGGCAGAAAATATTGTTGTCATGTAGGACTCCATTACTCATAGTAGGAAGCTGATCGAGAAAATAGGTTTCCAAGGCCTTTAAAACCAACTGATCCACTGTTGAAAAAACCTGTTTTCTATTAGTATAAGTATTTGTCAATTTTCTAATATTACAGCTGTTTTTAATTCCTGAGAAAGTAACTTGGACTTTTTGTGAAAGTTGCATTGTAAGACATATCGTAATGCTGATTTGGTATTTTGCAGAGCAGTATTGTGTATTCAAGGTATAAAAAAACAAACAAACAAAAAAACTAATTTGGTCTGACGTTACTGGAGTCAGTTAACGATATTGGCAGTGAGGTACAATCTATAAGGCACTCTCTTTTGTTTCCTTTCTGATTTTTTTGTTTGTTTGTTTGTTACCAGTTCCTCTGTAGCCATCCAGACACATATTCATAGACCAGCAGCATCACTGCTCCACCTGTAACCAACAGAAAAGAGCCACAGTAAGTCAACTCATATTTCCCTGCAGCATTAACTACCCAACCAATAGGAACTGAATTTTAATGTTACGTGTTGACTTTCTGAGAAACACAAAGGAATACATGGTAATGGACATGCTTAGGCAAATATGGGAAAGACTAGTTGGGCACGCAGTGGTTTTAGCTCTCCATATTTCTATTCAAATTACATAGACATCAGAAGAAACAATGTGAAATGGATTTTTAGAATTTTGTTATTGAGAACATTAAAATAGTAAGAATAAATGCATTTTTTTATGTCTTACACTTTTCTCACAACTTTTGTCTAAATTAATAATTTCAGAGTTCCTTGATATAAATAAATACAGATTTCAGGGTTTGTTTTTACGAAACAAATCTCAATATGTTTATATAATAAAACTCTTAGATCTAGATCAAACTGAACTAGATATAAAATGGAAAAAAGCAGGAGTTCTGCATATTTTTTGACAATTTTTGCATTAGAAATGACTAACAATTCATCGATAATCAAAGAAATTCGTAATTATTTTCCCATCTATTGACTGATTGTTGCTCTACCTATTTGTGATTAGAATGACAATTGTAATATCAGCATAAATAACTTTTTATTGTTACCTGGTCCAAGCCTCATTATCTTGGGCACCAGCCCCTTGTAAAGTGCCAAGTACCTATAGAAAAAAAAACAGAATGTTAAATATGTGCAAATAGAAGTAGTGAATTAAAACTCAAAATGAACAAATATGGTCACATTAAGACTATTTTTATCCATGTATCAGGGCAATTGTCAATTCTAATGTCAAATGTCAATTCTAGATATGAATTGACCTGGGTCAGAATGGAAGCTTTTGGCCCTATTGCTCAGCTCCACCATGCCTTCAATGTGTGTACTTGCGTGTGTGTATCGGCTGGAGTGTGTGGCGTTGAGTTCTTGCCTGTCTGTCTGCTCGGCTGCCTGTCTCTCACCCCGTCAGGTACATAGCTGGGGTCTCTAACGGCCAGCGGTGGCGAGTACCTGCCCCTTAATGCATTCAAGGTGATCAGTGGCTGCCTGCCTCGTGCTCCCTGTCCCGCTCCCTGCCCCCGCCACTGATGGCGTTAATAAGGCTCGACCCACTTCCTCCCTGGCCCTCTGTCTGATTAGATTGACCCGTGGAGCGCCGCGCGGCTCGTTAGGGTCTGCTTAACGACGTCTCCCATAGGGACCACTAATTAGCTGGGACTGTGTTGTGTTAGAGCAGGGGACTGGATGTGGCGGAGGGGGCACCCTCCATGCACCCCTGCGACGACAAAGTTTTCAGTGCCGTTCCCGCAGCAGCCCTCGAGGCTCCTGCGTCCACTAACTACAAACATCTCGCTGGCCCTTGTCTAGTGGAGCTGCATGGGGGAAAGTGGAAAAGCCTAGGGCAATTGCTAACATAACATACATCTTTTCCTTGAAGCTTCCATTTAGAGCTGCCATTCTCCGAGGCTTGAAAATATGTTAACGTTTACTGTACGTCTGACAGACTGCAGAAATGTATGATGACACACGTGGGGAATACAGCCCGGAATGTAACGTCACTATTTGGCTTCTATTAATCGGATCACAGCTTTGCATTGAGCTATTCATGCACTTCCAGTGTAGTTCATGCAGGAAACTCACACTGCACAATGAAAGCCTGCTAACATGTAGCTGCAGCTGTTACATCTGTCTTTTCTGACAGCTAGTCTGGCAGATAACCAACTATCAATTGCTTACAAAGTGCCTCATTAATTCTTGGATGAGTAAGTGACAGTTTTTTCTGATCCCTGACTTCACCTGTTACTGTGTCACACGTGTGTTACTTTGATTTAATGGTTGCAATTAGACTTCTTAAGCAAGTTCTGTCTTTAGGCTTTTTGGGTGTTATTTGCTCTAAATTTCTTACAAATAATTGTAGATAGATATGGTAATAATATTGGTCCAAAACAATATGAAACTGTACGTGTTTAACATAAAAACTTAACATTTTCTTGTGGGAGGACTCCTAAACCCCCAACAAAATAAGTGCACCCAAGTGCTCCACAAACTGAAAATCAATGCTGTGTGTTCGTACCCCTCTTCACGATACACCAGTGCCATGGACTGGAAGCAGGTGCGGTACTTGATCTCTCCGGGCACGGGCTGCGGTCCTTGAATGCGGCTCTTGGCTACGTCGAAGGGTATGTTCACACAGGAGGAGATGGTCCCAGACACGAGGCCAATAGCGAACTTCCTCATGAACTCCAGAGTAGGGTCCTGGCAAAGAACAGGGGAGAACAAGATTAACCACTTGTTTCTGCAACTGCAAGTCAATCTGAAGTCCATTCATTCCTATGAGAAACTCCTCCTTCTGTTCTTTTCCATTTAGGTCAGGAATTTACGCAAATACATCTTAAGTTTTTTGCATATTTCAGCAAATTTTGAAAAGACTGTATGCACTGTATGTCACCGGAGGTTAGCATTTCATGCTATTTTATGCATTTCTTTGGATTTGGCATACTACCGAACAGGCTAATTAATTCAATCCAATATAAACAGATGGAATTAGAGTCATATTTACAGAAAACAGTATCAATCTGAACATTAATCATATCGACTTTGTACAGTTTTTAGTTGAACATATGTTTATAAGCATAAGCAAAATATCTGTTTGATTTATGTTTTAGACAATGCCCCAACGTTTTGGAATCTGGTTTTTAATTCAGCTCGTTTAACACACTGCAAATTTAAGTCATTTTATTTTTCTTAAATATATGGTTAGAATTAGGCTGCAAAGTTAAACTGGAAGAGTTCATTATTGTGGTGGCACTTTATCCTTATATTAAACACTAGGGGGCTTACTCCGTATAATATACAGAATAACAGACACAGGCATAAAATGAAGTATTTATGCTCAACAAGCAAATTTTTACTGGACACATTCAAAGAGATGACACCAGGTGATAACATC
This sequence comes from Centropristis striata, assembly GCF_030273125.1. NCBI lineage: Eukaryota > Metazoa > Chordata > Actinopteri > Perciformes > Serranidae > Centropristis > Centropristis striata. The sequence continues at coordinate 9,290,850 of NC_081532.1, forward strand.
ATTGCACAAAGAAAAGTAAACTTAAAGCAATGAAGAGAAAATAATGTCATGGAGATGACAAAATCAATATTGAGACATTATGTGTATGTATACATGAGCTAAAGGAAGAGCATGAGGGAGGTTGTGCATATGATTGCAAAGCTGGCATGAAAGCCCTGATCATTTTATGGTAGCGGGGGGCAGATTAGTGCTTCCTGACTGTGGTGCAGCTCTCTGATTGGCTGAACAGAAGCACATGTTCTTTGGGGGAGCCAAGAGAGAGGATTTATAAACAGGGTGCATGCAGGCAGACTGGGGAGGCATATGGGGACAATTTGGGTAATTGGGCTGTGACTCGGCACAGGGGTATTACTGTACCAAAGAAGCCCAGACTCAGAGAGCTCTGACAGCTAATTGGCCGGGATATTTTTACAAATGACAGCAGCCTCTCTGGTCCAGGCCTTTCTCAAGCGACTGGACACCCTGAGAGTCGAGGTAAATCAACAGCTAATCCCACTTCTTCTGTTTTTTTCAAGTGGGATGTGGGGAAGGGGGTAACATACCCGCGGCCTAAGTACACCCATCAACCCACTTCCTAACAGCCTTATGCAAACATCTCCTCACACATTCACTTGTGAATGATGGCAGTGTGCTATCTGCCTCCACTGTACTATTAAACTCGAGATATGAGAGAGCTGAGAGCTGAGCTCGGCCAGCTTAATTTGCCTATGGACATGTTTGAGTTGCAAGCTCATTGCTCGTCTTGCTGACAAATGGCCTTTGGAGAAACACCACTATCAGCTCAGCCTGCAAGCTGTCAGAGGCCACAGTATTTATCCGTTTCTGCCTCAACAATAGCCGCTGTTAGCCTCTCACAAACAGGATCATCCCATCAACGTACATGCCGATGGATCATTTCCAAAAGCGGCCACAATCTAAGAAGAGAACTATTCTGGTCATCCGGCCACATAATTATGATTCACAGAGGATGACCACTTGCCTCTCTGTATACCATGCGTCACTGGAAAAATGTTGAAAATATAGCAGAGCTCGGGCTCCCACTGTAACCTTCTCTTGAAAATAGGACCGTTGTCTGCTTCCAATTAGTTCATTGGAGTTAATCTAATGCTCCGGTTTGTACATGTGGAGCTGGCGTATGGTAACGTTTCCATTAAACAAAATTAACTTTTGTTTGGGCCATCAGGCGCTGCCGGATGTGTAATCTGAAACTTTGAGGATGTTATGACGAGCAAACAGACGAGGTATTAGCGGGGTTGATCTTACAAGCTCCTCTCTGATTTCTGCTTCCTCCTTGCCATGCCAGCCAGGCTAACTAATCATACTGTCAAACACTTGCAGTTCCCCACTGGCGAGGTGGCTGGGACGTGTGTGTATCATATAGCCTGATGGTAGAAAAAATTAAGTGTAGTCAAGGTTACAAACACCAAAGCAGAGCTCAAGTGGTGTGTCTGTCACTTGGCTTGCATTTGTCCTGAAAACCAAAACAGCACTGGAGGTCGGACTGTGATCATAGATTATGATTGGCATATTACCGGGCTGGTAGGAATAGCATCCTTGACATTGAAGTAGAAGCCAAAGTAGATCATGTTGAAAACTCCATGGCGTCCCAGTGTCGATGTCAATCCTTTATTCAGACCCCTCCGTCCGAATCCGTCCGTTTTAATTATGCGCCTTGCTTGAGCGAATGAAGAGGGTTGCTGTATACGAGAGAGTGAATGAAGAAGATGAACGTCACATGCCGACAAAAAACGTTCTGGAGAGGGATCTCCAGATCAGGCATCTGGAGAAACAAATGACAGTATTTTATTTTCTATCAACCTCTTTGAAAGAGTCTCTGTTGGCCTGGAGACTGACTTTCACCACCTCGAATGGATTGACAACAACAGCCTCAGTCAGCCCTGCGCCAAGCCCTGCCACAGACAGCGCCTGTAGGGGAGATGGACATGATTTAGATTGTGTCATTTAAGAGCATGCAGATATCATTTCCGTAGAGAGAGCAGTATATACAAACTGATTATGGATGATTCGTTGTACTTTGCCTGAAGAGTCAGAGCGGTTTGTTTTTGTTGTTTTAACAATTCGATTTTTGCTGAAAATATCAGTAATTATCCGTCAGTATCAACCATGAGAAACAGGTAATTATGGGCCAAAAAAAAAATCCATATAATGCATTCCTGATATAACTGATGTATAACTGACAATGAGTAAGATTGTCGAAGTGTCCGAGCCACAACCCTGATTCAAAAAGCGAAATGGGATGCTTTGTAAAATGTAAATAAAACCTAATGCATCAAATTTAGATTTCGGAGTTTACAAAAAAAAAGTTCATCAGTTTGAATATAAAACATATTGTCCCTGTACAGTTTTCAATTGAATACATGTCAAACAGGATTAGCAAATTATCACATTGTTGTATTTGCTCGTTTTCAGAAACTTGTTCCCCAAGTTTTTTTGTCTTGTCTACAAATGAACATTCGTTTCTGTCACGTCCATCGTTATTGTCGTGACAAATGTTTGAAGACACCTGTGATTGTTATCATTTGACAACATGTTAGATGACAGACAGGAAGGTGAACCAAAGGAGAGAAAATAGGAATGGGAGCAGAGTAGCTTTCATCATTTGACTGGCGAAAAATTTAATTCAAGGGAGTCAATAAAAGTATTAGAATGACTAATAAGCAAAGCACTTTATTTTGTGCCATAGGAAGAGGTAAAAAGTATATTACGTACTTATAAATGTCTAACCTTGACAACACTTCATGCGTTTACATTGGGCAGTATATGACTGCATGCGAGTGTGTGCGCATGCATGTGTGCGTGCATGATTGCCCACAGAGAAGCGTAATGGGAACATGTCAAGAACGTGTCTATAGCTCATTACTCTTCCTGCCTCTTTATCCTGCTGTCAGGGCCCCGGGACCCATCCTCTCAGACATGCCTCGCTATGTTTACACAGCCAGCCAGCCACGTTTTAATTCCTTATTTGTATTATTACTGTGTGTGTCCTCATTAATCAGAGTGAAGGCATTCAGCTGTGCCACACTGAATAGGAGAGAGAGAGAGAGAGAGGGAGAGAGGGGGGGAGAGAGAGAGAGAGAGAGAGAGAGAGAGAGAGAGAGAGCGAGAGAGAGAGAGAGCGAGAGAGAGACATTCAGAACCAATCTGTAATTCACTGGCACTAATGATCTGATGTGATTACAGTATTTGATACGCGAAGGCCTCTGGGGAAATAGGGTTTGAGGTACTCAAAGGAAGAAGAAGATGAAGAGATAGAGAAGGAGGTAGAGAGCATGATGGATGGGACAGGTAAACATTTCTCCACCAATGGTTGTGAAAACAAGATGAGGATATTCGCCGTGCTGGGGCGGCCTCCACGTTGAGTTACAGGTAAGCCATCCATCATGTCTGACACTTTGCTGCCACCTGAATAGGTGGTGTGTGGTGACCACACCCCCGCAACGCAGAACTGTCGAGCTCTGACTCAATTTAACAGAAACCAGATTGGTCAAGAAGGATGAAACCACTTGTAGATTCATTGCCAGTGGTGTAACCTGTCTTGAGAATTAACAACCGCCAAGCAAACATACGGCAAAGCCGGTTTGTTAGGAAAGCATTATATCTGCTATTACTTTGGCTTTACTCCAGTACACTGGATTTTAATGCTGTTCCAAATAGTTTGAAGCTTCATTTATAACACTGACATTTAAATTCTAAATCAACATTTGAATGCTGCACAATTTTAAAGGCTACACTAATGTTATTAATATCAGTGTTTCCCAAAGGTTGAGATTCTATTTGTGGTGGTATCTGGCTGCAGTTGGGGGTCAGCTCAAATTAAGTAGTGTAAACCCCACTGTCAAGGGTCTAATCAGTGACCGCCCCAAAGCTCTGCTGGTCCAGCAAGAATGTGCAGCAAGAATAGCAAGAACCTGGGGTTTGCGCTGGCTGAATTCAAGTTGCTACAGCTGCTAAAATAAGGTCCTTCTCCAAAGTTACCTTCAATTCTCTTCCTGGTAAATTAGCCTGGAAGTGGGAAGTCTGGCAGATGGACAGCGCTAGCTAAATCTTGTCTAATTTGAGGCCTGATAAAGAGAGGGAAAGAGCAAGGAAATTTTACCCATTTAAAATAGAAAAAAACCCCCAAAACTCTCTTTATTGTTTTTATGTGGTTGTTTGTTTGTATATAGCTGATTGTGATCTTGTTTTTTTCTCATTTTTTTTGCTGTGTTTGTAAGATTGACCTAGAGTGACTTGAAAGGCGCCCGTAATTAAAATATATTCTTATTATTCTTCTTAGTATTATTACTGAGTATTATACTATTTGTAGAATTAGATTGCAGTGGTGGCTGTGTAGAATTATTTCCAACTTGTGTGATCCATCCATCTAAATAAAACTCCAGATCGGTCCAAAAGATATTGTTATTGTTGTTTTTATGTTGATGCCTATTTGTTCAATTATCACAACAGCCAATTAGATGTCTTAACAGTCAACGATCTGGATGTAGGATGATTGGTTTGATTTCTGGCAAACTGCAATTTTGTTCTGCTGTTGTGCACTTTGAGCAGCTCCACAACCCAACATTGCCGCTTTTAAAAGACTGGTTATGAACTGTAGTAAACATGTTATAATATAACTATAGCATTTTACATGTCATAGCTAAAACTGTATCTTGAATGAGACAGTGTTCTTTAAAGGTTGTGGGTTCTGGTCGTGCAGAAAAGCGGATTGAAAAGAGTAGTGTGAGTTAATACAATGTATATGCATTTAAATCTCAGTCATTGTTTTACTTCAAATCCAACGTGATAGAAAAAAGATCCAAAGGAAAAGGGTTCTGACACTTACAGTACGGACTGCACTCCACTATAAAAATTGTATTTGCATTAGCGTGTAATGTTTTAAGGAGGATTTCATTTGCCCATGCTAATCGCTATACATATTCTCACACTTGGAGCCTGTAAAAATCAAAATAAAACAATGCCTCTGTAATAAAAAAAATGGCCCCTGACAAGCTGCCAGTTGCACTGGCTTTACACAAAGTGGTAGAAACCAAACTTTTCCTCTGGCTGCTGTGCTGCCTGGAATAAAGCTCATACAGTGTAGGTTCAGGCAGGAATGTAAAGTCATTAGTGCCACTCCAGTCAGCTGATTTTAAGTGCCACACTTCATACATCTTATTCCTAAAGCTTAGTGAAACGGGAACTTTCAGGTTATGTTTGAGAAGCAAGAAAACCTGCTTGAAAATCACAGTGCAATTTGAAATTATGCAAATTACAACGGCAATCTTACAGAATAATTTCACTCAACATTTCCTTACTTCATTTAGTTAGATAGAGATCTGCGCTTTGTAATACTTATTTCATAAAACAATGCAATGCAAGATAAACTGGTTCATGGGCTGTAATTAACAAAATGCTTTAGGAGGGAGAAGTTGTTAAACTCCTGCAGCCATGACATTTGGCTGTGATGCAGACAAAATAGTGTACAACAGATTGAGGGGATACAAGCAGATTTGCCCCTTGAAAATGGAAGAAAGTGCAAAGTGGGTCGTTTTGGAGCCCCAGGCTGTGCCCCACACAGTATAGATAAGGGTGTTCCCATATATCCTGCTAAAATTACAATATTTGTATTATTATACCAAAACAGAATCCAATATAGGGCGAGTATGAGAAGCGAAGGTTGAAGTTTTTTGGCTTGTGAGATTCCAAAATTATATTTGAATGTGCTCTTAAGCCATCAAGGATTCTTTCACATGTACTTAAAACCTCACAAAAGTGGCTCTTCACTTAATCTGTTTGAGAGGTTTACTTTCTATCCTGTGCAATGTGAGACGACCTTCTGTTGAGTCACTAAAGCTGCCATTATGACAATTTTATATTTGCCACAACAGTAAACTCTCACAAAAACTTCTAAGAACTTGAGTTAATTAGTTTTGAGTTCTTCCGACTTCGGTGTGTTCATGAGCTTAAAGTCGTAATGTGAAAACAACATGGATGCTACAAAGAAAACTTGTTGTATTTCATTGCTCTGAATGTATATGAAAAGTATACATTCAGAGCAAGTGTTTAAGTGAATGTTTAAACAACACGATTAATCCGTTTCCAGTATTTGCGTTTCATTAAAGAGCAAACATATCAGGTGAGCCATTCTTATTATTCCAGCACCACATGAATGCAGCACAGACGCCTTTTCCACAATGTTAATGAAAAATCAAAAAATATTTTATCTGCCCCATGACTCAGATCCACCCAGACTTAAATGGGTGCTTCCTTGTCCTATGCTACAGTCTTCCTGCAAGTTTCAGAATTAGACAGATGGAAACTGAAAGCATGACCTCCTTTGTGGAGGTCGACTATGTGAAAAATGTAAAATGTGCAGTAAATTCTCCAAGTGTACTCATGCATTACTTGTATATAGTATAAAACTGTACCTGCACAACTATGCATTGATGGAAGATTTACAATAAGTTATTCGGCCAGTAAATTATTCTTGGCATTTGCTTTTCTTTAACCAGCCTTTGGCAGGTGAGCTGAAACATTGATTTTTGACACTGGGTGTGACGCTTCTCCAGATCCTGGGGTGTGTGTTTATTTTTCAGGTGAGAGTGTATTCAGGTGTTTCTGTGTGTAAAGACTCACCACACCAGGAGACAAAGGGGTCAAATTCAGCAACTTCTTGTATTGCTCAAAGGTGAAAAACTGCAGAGGGAAGATCAGGATAAAGGAACTGTCAGGAAGTCACACTGCATTCATAAGCTGACACCTCTGCACACATACACACACAAACACACAGTATTAAAACCTAAAAAACACTTGGGAGGAAAGCTGAATGTTGCATGCATCAACTCTGCTAGCACATGAAAACAAAGCAAAATTATCAATCTTAGACCACAATGTGTGTGTGGACAGAGAAAAGTCTTAAACACTCTGAAAAGGAGACACTTCCACTGATTTGTTTATCTGAGCAAAGGGCAAAACGCCAGCAGAGGCATTTTAATCGGAGCTTTAATTTGCTTTAATCCTTTGCTCCAGACATTTCTCACCATCAGCCAGCTTTGTTCGCTGTGTGAGCGATTACCCCATCTTCTCAGTGTGAGTGCTTATTTTTAAAGTTCACACATCCTCGTCTACAGTGTCTCATTACAGAGCAGCGCTATGGCAGGCATCAGGCCCCCTTCGTGCCCTCCCCTCCCCCTATCAGCTCATTACATGTTGTAAGCCCTCCTACAAACACATATCAAAAGATGGAGGCTCGAAGGGAAGACTTGCTGTAAATGCTTGTAAGTCAATATTTAGTAGGCCGACAGAACAAATAGGAGTGGCTCAGGAGGCAGACGCGGTGGAGGACGTCATGTGTTTAATCAACATGTGTGTACCATGTTAGGGGAACTGCGGTCGGGGTGTTTTCATACGGCAGTAGAGCAGTTCATAGTAAAACAGGAGCCGTAGTGTTGCATCACAGTGCGAGAAGCTTTGTGGTTTACTATGAAATAACGTGCACATCCTTTATCTCACCTTCACCGCTCTTTTTGGTGTCTCTGCCAGAATCGGAGGCAGGATCCCTTTGTAGAAGCCAAATACTCTGGAGAGAGAAAATAAAATGTTACACATTATTATTACAATTATTATTATCATTATAATCATCAGATGGCTGCTACTGTTCGAAGTCCCAGCTGATGTTTCATTAAAAACAGGAAGTAGTTAAGAATGAAACCATCAATAATTGATTAATAATTCATGTGTTTTTTTTAAAGCAAAAATGTCACACCTTACCAAGTTCCAACTCGTCAAAAATGTCAAAACAAGGACTGAACAGTAATCACAATACGTACGGATATGAATATATAGTTATAGTTATTGATACTATGTGACTGATAGTAACTTTGTAAAATGTGATAGTAAACTGAATATCTAAGTTTGGACTGTTGATTGGACGAAACAACCTGATGCCACCATTATCTGACATTGCATCATAAATGAATCAAGGGGAAATATGTGCCATGTGTTGCCAACTTTTCAAGTTATTGTTCCAGCTTGATACAGTGTTCATGGGAATTTTTCTAGTTGGGAACTCAAATTTCTTATCATTATCATATTTTCATAAACTTGCTGACCAACAAACCGAACCGAATTACCTTCTTGGCAGAGGTAATTGCCATGCAATGTTAACATCTGTGACATGGCATCCTGTGTGCATGGAGTCTAATAAAATAACCCTGTGATAAATCCTATCTTCTTAAAGGTTGCAAATCTCTGACAACACTGAATATAGACTGCAGGACTAATACAGAGGAGCTCAGATGGAAACAGAAAGTATATTGCTGCAGTTTGGCGACATAAGTACCAAGACATATTTTCAAACCACAAACCCTGGCGCACAAGCTGTCCAGGAATCTGCGGAGGAAATGATTTAAGAGTTTATTTCAGCCTTTGATATACTGGATGTTTCAAAAGACGGTAGCTGTATAATTTTAGTCAATTTGGTAGTTTGCCTTCGCTTAATCTTACGTCCAGTCATGATTTAAAGCGTACTCTGAGGCAGAAAAAATAATAAAATGATACAGTGAGTTATGTATATAGAGATCTATGCCTACATTTGCACACACAGTATTTTGTAAGCAATTCATTTTATGGAGAATATTTACAGAGGAAATGGTGAGTCTAGTTAGAATGTTAGTTTTACATAAATAAGCTTTTTACATACTTTAAAAACAAACATAAATGTGATTAGATGTTCCTGAAATGTCTTAAGTATCCTTTTCAATTGTTTCACTAAACAATACATCTAAAAAAAATCTGTCATCTGTCTGAAACTGAAATATTTAAAGCTACATTTCACATTCCTTTGATACCATGGCTATACCTCTATACCTTATTGTACTTAAGTGTGTGTGTTGTTGTTCTTAAATTTGTTTTATGCACTATGGGAGTTGCACTCTAATTCTGTTGTGCTATGTACAATGACAATAAAGGCTATTCTATTATATATCAGATTTTTATTCAGGTGGGTAAATCATGGGAATGTAATGAGAGAAAGTTATGATGAAGGTTTCCCCAAAACACCTGCACAGCTTTTGACGCGTACGTGTAAGAAGATAGTATTATGTTTTCTGTTTTGCAAAGAGGGTACGAAGCATGTTTCGTATACATTCAGAAGTGCATACATGTGCATTTCCCCCACTCTTCAATTTAGTGAAAACATGGGTGGAATAGTTCATGTGTTGGAGCTTGAGTAGTTTACAATGACAAGGCCAGACAGGTTGGCACTCAAGTAAAATTATACAGGTACTTGATTGATTTTCAAGTATTTTCTGGATACACTTTTTATTGTCAAAATGTTCTTTCGAAAATCCAATCAATCAGTGAATATACTGGGCAGGAATAAAATGCGGTCCCAGGTGTGACACACCGCACACTTGAGGTATCAGATACTACTAAGTTACCAGCTGTTGTGTTGATAACAAACTGTCACTGGCAACAGTGAGCTACATTTCTCATTCCTAAATGTTGTTTTAAGGGGATTGCCCCAAAGTGAAACAGGTAAAACAGGTCTAAATCTTTAATCAAGAGTAAACAGTGTCTTCATACATTTTGGAACTAATAAAAATGTTCAAGGTGTTGTAGGGTTCAATTAAATAATTATCTCCACCCTCGAGCATTTCAAGAGATAATTAACCAACAAACCAGTGGGAATAGATCAGGGCTAAACAACAGAGCAGCTAAATCCACTATGCTTACACAAATTATGGGGCATTTTTAAGTGGCACATAAATAATATGTGAAACCACAGTCTGTATGAATGCCATTTTTAAATTGCCATTTCTCCAACAGTGAGTTCAGCCTTTGAAAGAAGAGGGAGTCTGTGTATTTCTTACATAGGTAAGGGAGCGAGATATCTAACCAACAGAGTGAAAATCAAACTATTTTCCATGTCAGAAGTCAAAAGCTTTTCAGATTTCCACATTTCATTGTTTATATTCTGTTCATGAAAAAAGCAAGAGAAGGAAATTGTTCAAAAGGGCCTAAAGCATACCCTGCATTATGATGTATTTTATATTTTTATATTTTTGTAAAAAATAAATAAATAAAAATCAACAGATGATTTGAACTGGGGATGTTAATAATTCACTGACAATAATAATTTTGTAAGCCAAAAAAAGGTTTGAAAAAAGGTAAAATAAAAAATAGGACACAGCCTGATTGCCTGATAGACTGGATGAAGGCTAACAACTGTTTTCAATACGGAAAAATGGATAATTAATCACAGGACAAATTTAGTGTCAGACTCATTATTACAGATTCATTTTTACAAAGTCTCTAAAAAGACACCACACTTCTAATGTCTATTCTTATGTGTTCTAATGCATTACAAATGTCTTGAATGGGATGCCATTGGAGTGTATACAGTCAGATTTTTTATCGTCGGGCCTGTTCAACGCTTGTTGGTGAGACACACTCTTGCACATAGTTCAGATGAAAAAGCTCCGCTTCAACAGTAGTCAGATTTATTTTTCACTAGCCTGATCGGTCAACTGCATAAGACATTTGCATGAGAGCTTACTTGACGTGGTTAAAGTCAGGTGTTTTGTTGCATTTGGTTATGGTTGCAGATGGGGGGCTTTCACCCCACCACCTCTGCATGAAAGACACTAATCCTGTTGGTTAATGTCCTGTTGACAAAAGTCAGCTATTGGTCAAAAGAAAAAAAAGATACATATAGCATCCCAACGAAGTAATGGTCTGTCTGGGACCAGACTTAGACCACCTCCTCCAAAAGTCTCGGAGAGGTTGTTTTGGTCCACACTTGAGTGAGTACTGTGTTCACACTTGCCAAAACTAATCTCACCAAGAGGGAGACTGACCCAGAGTCTGATTAAACAAGACTAGAAATTGCATAGTGCAAACACCCTAAGTCATGAAACACATTTTAAAAAATTAAAGTCTAAAGCAGAAAAAGCACGACATTCCAGTTAACTACTTGCACGTTAAAACAGAGAGTGAAAGTAGAAGAAGAGAGTTCATATTGATACTGAACACAGGTCTGTGGACAAAGAGGACAACGTGGCGTGACCGACTGTATCTTGTGAACAGCGGCACCAGCTCTGTTATGGCAACATTCTCTACAAGTCAACAGAGATGATCTTGGTTGATTGTGAATAAGTGTAAATATTGTTGCTGCTGGCACTCATTTCCACTGAACATAACCCGAGAAGGAGGACGTGCCATAAAACTGTGCAAAGAATCCACAGCAGTGAACCACAACTAATTATCAAAACACTTGTGATCAGGTGACAGAGCCAACCTTTTGCATCAAACACCCGAGGTAACACAAGTGGTTCTAGGTAATTGAGCCTTCATCATAATAATACTGGAGTAGGGGATTATGGATAAGAAAAAACCTTTCCTAGAAGCCAAACATTAATCCCTCGTTTCGTTTGTGTATACAAGTTATTTCAGTCAGACGGAAGACCATTCCCTCTGCTCTCTTTGTCCATGCAAATGGTGGCCACAGATTTCCCGGGTGTGGTCAGACTGGGGAGCCACCAGGTGATGAAGGAGGAATGAATTTGTTACAGAACAAATATGGCCTTTGGTGAGTGGCCGTCATTTGAATTCTAATTTGATTTCCAATGTAAAGTACACACTAAGTCCCTTTTTGGCTTTCCTAACCAAATGGCCTCCTGACACGAGGCGAGAGAAGACGGGGGGTAGATGGATGTGTGCGTGTGTGTGTTTGTATGCTTGTGTGCATTTGTCTTTCATTTTCATAAACCTTTCCTTTTTAACAGCCTCCATCCATCAGGAAGAGCATTGCTCTGACAGGAGTACACCGACACGACCAATTAAACTGACCAATAATATCCATCAGGCACAAAATTCATCACACTTTTAATATGCTTTTATTTTATTGTCCCTTTATTAAATTCTGCTTTTGTTTGCTCTAAACAAATACTATGTATTATTATTACTTAACACGTGAAATGTGTAAATGCATTAAGTAAATCATTTCCGTCAGCAAACATGTTAATTTTCACACCACTACTGTGGGGAAATGTACAGGAAATATGAGCCGCCCCAGGGAACATTTTAACATGTAAACAACCGGCATGCTTCATCTGCAAATATTTTCACTTTCCCAGCGGCTAATGTAACCTTGACATTGTCACAAACAGGGACAATACAGCAGGATAAGCAAAACCTTAGATTCATGAGATGAAGGAACAAAACTTCCTGTCGTGTAACAAACATCAAGTGAGCACAGTAAAGCACATCTATAATCAAGTTTAAAAATTATATATATATATATATATATTTTTTTTTTATAAGGTGGACAACTTTATTTTCTGGTATAATATGATATGATGAACCTACAGTTCTTGTTTTGTGGTGAACCAATCAAATTTTGGATGAGGTGACATTTCACAATGCTTCCTTTTGCCTAAATGTGTGGTGTAACTATGTACTGAATTAAAGCAAGGGTTTATATCAGGACACAGTATTTAATAAAAAAAATTTTGTCAAACAACAAGGTACGGCTATCCCAATAACCAAATTTGGGGCTTTGAAGCAGTGAAAATGACCCAGGTGACTGGAGCTGATTGTGGCCTATGTAGCCTACTTACTTACTCATTGATAGTTGGAAAACAAAATTAAAAAGAAAAATGACCTGATCAACAAAATCTGTGAGTGAGACACTCTCCAGGTGTGCCATGAAGCCATGCAGACAACCAAACAAAACTGGGTTACAGCTGGAACGCAGTGCCCTTGAATCTATGGTCTGAATTTTGTCTCCATCACTGGATGGACCTGGCGAGGATCAGGATCTAGTCCTCTAGTTAATTCCATGCTTTGACAGCCACTTTTTCACACGTTTTCCATCGACATGAGTATTTCTCACTCTTTAATTTAAAAAAACAAAAACAAAAAAACAAAGCACGGGAATACTGATTTGGACATTGTAGGGCTAACCCACGTGTTTTTAACCAAACAAGTTCCTCTTCTTGAATTTTTAGAGGGAGAACATGTGTGGCATTTGTAACAAAAAAGACCCCCCACACATATCTGTATGCTAAATATGAAGCTACCACCTAAGCTTAGCTTAGCATAAAGACTGGAAAGAGGGAAACATCTGTCCAGAGGTAACAAACTACCACGTTGTATCATTGTTCAATCAATACAAAAACTGAAGCTAAAAATCAAACAAACAGCATCAACTTTTGGCACCAAATAAGTTTCCCAAAATATCAAACTGATCCTTTAACTTACAAACCATGCATGTTTCACTGTAGCAAATCAAATATAATCGGGTGGACATGCCTATCTGCACTTCTTCACACTTCAATGATTGTATATAATTTTTGCATAGGTGGTCCCAGCTGGAGGCAACCCCCCTGCCTTCGACCCTGCTCTGTTAGTTCCAGGCATTAGTCACTGATCTACTGTAGGCCAACACGCTCTGCTGTAATGCATGGACCCATTTCATATTCCTGTGGCCATGTTTTGGGTCCCGACCCAGTCTCTGGATACCACACTGGTAAAGAATGCTCGAGAATAGAGTCTTTTTGTTTCCCTCCAGACGGAAACACTTAACACATGCTCATGCTGCTGCACCCACATGCAACAGAAAAAGGAGCGTGGCCTGTAAGGCAATACACCAACCAAGCGTTGGTGAGCGTAGTTCGCACTGTCACACACTTGTGAGCACAGAAACAGGATTTCATGCTATATTTTACAGATTTAACTTAACTTAGAAATTTAACTTTTAGACAAAAATAATCCACCCTATAAAACTCTTAACTACAAGTGTTCAAAATCTATCCTGCTTACACATAAAAAATAAAGACTGTTGTATAGTTATTGTGTCCCGGCTTCAGACTGTCTTAAAGATGGTGTCATGCATTTGCACGTTTCCATGTCTTTCTTCAGTTTAATCACAGAGCTTGAGCAGAGAGCTCAGGTTTCCTCTCTCATCACCTCAGAGAGAGTGAGGCCTGGTGTTAGCCCCGGTCCTGCCATGAGCTGACAGGAAATGTTTATTTTTAATAATAATTCTGCAACAGTGGGGCCTAACGCTATTTGTATAAATTATAACTAAGTGGTTTGGCCTGGAGGTAATCCGTGATGTGCTACTGGGGAGTGATTACAGCCTCAGCAAAAATATACTGTTAGTGATAATTGGTCGACAAGAAAGTGGATCTTCTGTCTGTAGGGACTCTCTGACACACCACGGCTATGTTGAGTGAGTCTACAGTGAAATAGCTGCCATAGTTGATGCTGTGTAATTTGGCAACCATTTTATTGTGTCAGAGAGTTCTCTGGAAATTCATGCAGACCTACTCCCAGGGGACACACCCAAAAAGCATGCAGGCACAAAGGTATTATATTTCTCAGTGTTTATCTGTGGTGTGTATGCGTGGGTGTGTGTGGGGTGAAGAGGACACAGCTACTGTAGCAGGATAGCTGTGTCTGTTGAACAACAGCCAATATAGGATTATAGGATTTCCAACTGTCACAGGCCAGCCTCTCACCGTGCACTCACTCACACCTTGCAGCAGATCAACTTTATATCCGCTGTAAAGCTGTCGACTCGCCGTAAACAGAACGAGTGGCAACCACTTTCTCCTGCACCTGCACTGTCTCACAGTCCTGTCACAGGGCAGGCATAGGAGGAGGGAGCATGGCAGGATGACAGTCTTTAGTTAGTCGGGGAAGCTTTACGTTTAGGATTTTTTAGCTACTGTCAGCTGCACTCTTTTCCAAACCTAGTGATAAGGCACGTTCAGGTCTGCAGGAGATTTCTATGGGCTGTTGACAGACACAATGGTTGTTTTGAAAGCATCTAAACCTGTAACACTTTTAGCTTTCCAGCCAATAGATCACCTTGCCAACATACCCGTTTCAATAAAGCAGCATGACTCATAATATTTTTTGACTACATCCATAGCCAGACTGTTCTCATTTCCAGGTGGTTAAATATCAACACTTTGTAACTGCCAACGCATGAGGCTCCCTTGAGCGTCTTTTTGAGACCCACTGAGCTTTCATGCAACACCAATGTAAACTACTACCATTAGATAGAAACTAAAAGCCATCTACTGTGATAATCAATTGATTATCAAGTCATTTGTCATGCAAAAAAGGCAGAAAATGCTGAGCAAGTACACCAGAAGTCAAACATTGTATAAAGAGCTACAAAGTTGTTTTAAACCATGATTCTTAACCAAACCTAACCAAGTGGTGTTTGTTGCCAAAACATAACTAAGTATTTTTGTTTGAATTCAGATCAACAGCAATCAAGGTTGAGCTTGATAGTTTGATGCAAAGGGATACCTTGTGCATTAAAAAGCGACACCAAGGGACCCTGACAAATCCATGTGTGAATGTGAATTATGTATGTGTATTTGTTTTTGGAAGATCGCTTGCCCCAAATTTAACATATAAAATAAATGCCACCTTAACACTCAGCCATCTGCTGTCTGAGAGAAGAAGAGAAACGAGTCCTTCTTTGTTCACAGAAACACAAGAACTGTCATCATTGGTGCTCTGAAAAAACGTTATGCATTATTCATAACCTTTTTTCCTGTAGTTGTAAACGACTGTTGGTGATAACCTACCCTTCATTGCGGAAGATGGTCCGGAAGCAATCACCCAGGCCTTTGTAGCTGTTGGGGTCACCGGATCCCCTTTGGATCTGGAACCTGCAATGACAAAGTTCTCATTAAAACATCCAAAGTTTAAATATTACAACCACTAATTACATTGTTCTTACTTTAATCTTTCAGTTTTCTTTCTTTTCATTATCCTCATTGTGTGTGTAAATGGCATTATGGCACCTATGTGTAAAACACACTTGGAACAAATTTGATCTTATCATAAATGAGCTAATTTACCTCCTTATCCCCCCCCCCCCCCCCCTCTTCCTTTCATCTGCCGTTTTTTCCTCCTCTGCTAAGATGAGAGGCTCCTACCACCAGGTCCCCCCAGCGCAGGGGAGAACTCAAACATTTATTTAACCCAACCGATCCAATTAGCCACCCAACTCCCCAGGACCAGGCCATTTGCAGCAAGCTCTTCAGCTACTAACATGCTAGTAAGCCAATTGTAACAGCTCTTCAGTTACGTGTAAATTTTTAATATGATGGAGCCAGTCGAAGGACTTTTTGTTGTATAGCAAACACGCTGGTACCTCCCTAATAAAGGCTGGTGAGCTGTGTGTAAATCTTTTACATGAGAGACCAGTTGGGGGTGAAAGAATGAATATAAATGGTGCCTATAACGAAGAGGATAAGAAAAGGTCTCATATACTGCCATATGGCTTAGACAATGAAGGAAATGTGAAACTAAATGGTATGGTGAGATCACACATTTTAGACTCAATAATTTGAGGGATTACAAAAATACAAACATGGTTCAAAATGTGATAGATGATAACTTGAAGAATTTTAATATTTTTCCAAACAGGAAAGAACATCAGGGTTTCTGAGGGTAGAAACAGATAGAAGTAAAGAGAGTCAGAGGGAACAGGACAAGAGAAAGATACCCTCCTCATATGGCTTCAACTGCCAGGTCACAAGGTCAGCAGTAAGTCGTCCATGCGGGTGCCTGATGGGGCCATAAATGGCCCCCAGGTTCCAGTGGAGGGGGAGTTTAGTGGGGTGAGCGGCCTTTCATATCGCTAACAGATTAACATCTTAGAGGGGTGTCCCTCAAATCCTATTTGGTGGATTCCCAAATAGCTTGTAACCCGTTCTTGAAAACCAGTTAAAACAGCATAGTAAATAGATGTCTGACACCATATTAAAGAGAAGAAGAAAAAGAAGGACCCGAGGTATGAGGGGATTGTGGTATAAGGGGTACTGAGGGGGGGGCAAAGACCCGGAAGATTTAAGACTACTGGGGCTTGTAAACATATTCAAATCTGGCTTAATTAAAGGCATATGATGCTGAGGTCAAGGATGGAAGAGACCCTGTCCACAGACTCCCCCTGTCTCTTTTGCTCTGCCTGCCTCGACCCAAACCGGCCTTGAGAGAGTGGGGTTGGCAGGGCCGTGGTCCGGTTCCAGCCCCCTGATTCCACTCGTGACCCCAGGGTCACCTCATTTCCTCATGGCCCTCTTCTACCCTGCCATAAAAGCCAGGGACCAAACAGCATGGCCAAGGGAGTGGGAGATAATAGGGAAGACCAGAAGAAGTTGTGGCAGCAGGGGGACTGACAGGCCCCTGGCTAAGAAGCTCCTAATGTTGCTTTCCACAGCAACTAACGGTGGAAAATAAGACTCAAAGTATTTCCTGGTTAAACATTCTGTTTTAAAGTATTTGTACAGACAAAAAGCTCTAGTTTCTGTTAACAAGGCCGCAGTGAGTAAGCAAATATACTGGCTGGCTGAAGAAGAGCACAAGATCTCCTCCATGGCTCTGGAAGAGTCACTTGGCCTTGGAGTCAGCCATGCGGATCATAAACTTTGCAGACAGAAGACCCAAAGAAAACCCTGGGGCTTCTTTAAAGAACATCACTCTGAGCATCTCCTTCAATCATCAGCGAAAGCTAGCGGAGATACAGTATACTCAGAGGTGATGAGATCTGCAAGTACATCAAGAGTACCCCTCCTTTATCCCACTCTCCCCGAGTTTGTGCTTTACAGGCCCAGAGCTGCCCAGGTGAGGGTGAAGGCGAGGGCAGGTTGGTGTTTCTGTGAACGAGACAAGCTCTCTGGGGTAAATAATCTCGAAGACCTCGCACACCTGACCTCCACTGCCAATAAAAGTACTAATTCTCGGCGTCCACAAAGAAGTCAAAAAGGTAAATGAGGGCTGAGTAGCAGACGAGAGCCCCATTCTTTGTGTTTTTATGGACAGGAGCACAGCGTTTGAGGGCCTTACAAAGCCGTGTCCGCTCCCAGACCCCGGTGGTAATGGGCTCAAACTGGGGACCAACAAGACGGGCTGTCACCTCACAGAGGACGAGATGTTGAGGTGAGGCTCATTAATGATGGTGTTAAAAAAAATGCCTTTGGGAAAGGGGTAGGGGGGTTTGATCAAAAGGCGAAGCTTGATGGGTCTACTTTTAAAAGGGGCAGGCCATGCTTTTTAGGAGATCTCTTAAAAATATGCCCTATTAAATGAGGGGTATTCCCCCAGTAGCAATTTTTGATGACTTGCTCACTTTAAAATTTAGGGTCTAGAAATTATATTTATGGCTATTCAGACAGATCGACATATAAATTAACACTCTTTATAAAGAAGTAATGACCTGATCTACAACAGGTAGTTTATCTTGTGCCATCTATTATACTGTAATATTTCAAAATGTGCCATTTTCTCCAAGTATGAACTTTATGATTTATGTGTGTTGCTGTGTATTTGGACCGGTTGCTACAGTGAGAGCCTTGATCTACTCATGCCTTCACTCTAGGAATGCCAAGTGCATGAACACAAAGAAAAAGGGAGAGACAAAAAATACGATTGAAGAAAAAGAAGAAGTGAATCACCAAGGGGAAATGATGAAAGTTCAGCAATTTCTCATGTTAGATCTGCAGTGCATAAGACAATCCAGAAGGCAACATAAAAACGGGAAATCTATTTTTTACAGCCAGACAATTAATTTTAATGTGCAGGATCATAAAGATGGTAGAAGTCCATTGCATTGGTACATGAGGTTAAGAGCACTTTTCCCAACCTAAATGGCCCAACATGCAAATAGCAATTGTGACTTTAGCCTTCCAATCATCCTAATGAACCAAAAATAAAAAACAGTCCCCATTGGATCAAATGGCTGTCTGTAAGTAAAGTATGTTTGATGAATAAAAGGAGCATAAAACAAGGATTATGACACTCTAAGCATACTTTTAAGCATACTTTTTGTTATCGTTTAAAATGGATACACTCCAAATGTTTGATGATATCCAGCTCTTTCTCCCGTGTAGTTTGCACAAATTGCAAGTTGCCTTGAACAAAAGCATTAAATAAATGTAATGTATCAATTGACCTACATGCTGCAATCTATAAAACAAGTGAGGAAAACCAATATTCATAGATTGAATTCGATGACAAAACTGTTAAAGAGAAAAGTGTTTGAGCGTGGCCGGAGGAGGCCCATAAAGACCAACCTTTGGAGGGAGGAATAGGAAAATAAAGTTGAGGGGAAGAAGATGCAACATGGGAGCAGAGGGGAAGTGATAAACCTTTGGCGCTTGTGACACGGCAGGCTGCCAGAGCTTGATCTGGACCAGGCCAGGTTGGGTTTCACCAGCACCACAAACCTACTGGACCTGGGACAGCTCGGGTTTTGGAGCAGGCTCTGGAGTGGATAAGGGAGGAAAAGTTTGTCTGGCTGTTAAAATGCTACGACGTCCCTGTGTCACTCTGGATTCTTTCTTTCTCCGATAAAACTGACTCCTCTGATTCCCTATGGTGATGTTGGGACCAGTTTGCCGGTCCAGATGTCTGCTCATATACTGTGACCTCTGTGACCCGAGATCAGTCTGTGTGAGCGTGGAAGAGCAGGAAAGGAGCTGCATAAAACAGCACGAGGACAGGCTATGCAGGGCCAAGACTGCAACTCAGATGTTTTTAGCATTACAAACTTCTGGTTGACTGACAGATCACTCTATATGTTAGAGAGGACTGTAGCAAATTTAGAAAACTGCTAATGAAGTGGAGCAGATAGGTGGAAAAAATGAGTAGTCTTACTGACATTTCCAGTAAGTGGTTACATAACAGGAAGGATTTCTTGGGTGTTTAAACGGGGGTCTCTTAACCTCTGCCAAATGCTGTTAACTGAAATTATGGTGCTAATGTTTGAGCAATCATTTTAATTATAGCATGAATATATAACATATATAACAGACATACTAAAACACTAAAAGTCCATAGTCCTGCAAGTATTCCTCAAAGAACTTTTCGTTAATAGGAAGCAAACTAGATTGATTCACAATTTCAATGTAGGCAAAAAAAAAGAGGCAAAACAGAAAAAACAAAAGCCATGACAGACGATGACAGGCCAGACAAGCTAAGTCAAGACTACCAGGTGATAGACTGATCCAGGCTAGCAACATCAACAGCTACTTTGATGTGAAGAGAGGCTGCAGGTTTTTGGAGACTCCCCTGACAGCAGGTAACCCCTGGCTATAACACAGTGAGCTCCAGACAGAAGACAACTGCTCCGCATGAGAGAAACCTGAGAGACACTATACCACAACGCATTATCTTGTCTAGGTCCCGTCTCAAGAGGCCAAGACACAAAACTCTGCTGTGGGCGCCACCAAGCATCGCACAGATGCTTAAAACAAATGAGATTTTATAGAGGTCTTTATTGTGGCTTTAAAATGGGTAATTTCAGCTCCCTTTTTATTACATATAAACATTTGTAAGTTGATGTTTTTAGGTGTTTGTTGACACTTATTTAGAGTGGAGCCATATAATATTGTTTGGTAAAGGCAGACTAACAAGCAGAATGTAGGGAAACCCTCACCCAGACATTTATGGAGGGATCTCCATGAGAGGCAACCACTACTGTTGTCTTCTTTCTTCATTCAGCCTCCCTTTCATCATTTATCTGACATATACATCTTCTTCAGAGAAATACTAGTGCTCCGTCTTGAACTGGTATTGGTATGGGGAAACTCAGAATGAAGACTAAAGGCCAGATCAGACTAAAGCCACTTTTACAGGAAGCCAACAAGATCCAGTTATTTTAAGTGCAGCATGAGTGACAAGAAGAATTATGGATCCAGTCGGTGATGCAGACCTTTGAAAACAGCAACCATGCAAAGTTTTTAAACTTAAGCTTTTAAAGTGCAGGTCTTTGGAAAAAAGTATTTGTGTCCCATTGCATCACATGACAGACCTGGAAGTTTTAATTCAGTCATTTGGCCACTATTTAGGCTTTGAAGCATTTGACATTGTAGCGAAACTTCCTGGTGAGTCACGTGATGCCACTGTGCCCAAAAATACTTTTTTCTCCATAGACTTACATTGTCTCAGTGGATGCATTTTTTTGAGTATCATAAGCCCCACAAAATGATTGGGAACGTCTAGAGGAGCTGCATAATTTAATTATTGTATCCCAATTCAAATTCAAGAAGGGCTAAACTGGACGTTAGCTGGCTTAGCAGGCGGAAGTCTGTCTCTATGGGCTCCACAGTGCAGAAGTTAAATTGAAGAGCCAGGTACTTTTATAGATGGTGGTTGAACTTTTTTTGGCTACATGTGCCACTCAGCAATTTTTAATGAACAAGGCCCCGCCTAAAACACTGTGTCCATTTCTCTTTATAAACTGTTCACTTCAAGTACAGATTATCAGAAATGCAGCAAAGGGGAAGAAGATCAAGGCTGCATTTTAGGCAGGTTGTTCAGGCTGCAAAGCAACTACGATGTATACATCCACAATAAAAAAAAGCTGCTAGCAAGAAGTTGGAAAAGGAGTGATGGAGATGGGATAAAGGACATACAGACATGCATGCGTAAGTTTTGAAAGTCAAATATAAGAGATGGGGCAGCAGGGGGGCAGCACTGTGGTTGCAGCACAGTCAGGGTCTAGTGAAATCAAAGCACACAATGTCTCCACTCTGTAATTAGTGTACTGGAATGTGTACCCCTTCACTGATAATGATTACAGGTGCTCCAGTACAACACACAGACATGCACATCTGCTCTTTATGTGCTCCTCTATCTATAGCTGAAAACTCTTATTTAATCATCCATTTGTGACTGCTAGTTACATCATCTGCAGCAACATCTGTCACAACATTAAAAGTAATGGCTTAGGTTTTAAAACTTTATTTTTCTGGCATTCTGCTTTTATTAGATAGTTGACAGAAAAAGGTGAAAAGAAATGATGTTGCAGCTACAACATATGCATCATCTGCTGCTGGGACCACCAGGATGCCGAATTTCACATTAATTAAGGAACTAGAATAGACAAAATGTTATGTCAATCTGAGCGTGGAATAGTTATATATTATACAACCAGAATTCTAACAAATTTGGAACTCTGTCTTAAACATAAATAAAACAGAATGTGATAGTTTGCCGAACCTTTGAGACATTTTAAATTGTTCTTCAGGTCATCCACAAGTATGGGACAGACTGACAACCTGACTACATAATGTATTCTCTGGCCAAGGCTGTCATCGGCTTGGACGCATAAAAACACAATGTTGGACGTGATACAGGTGCATCCATCACCCTAAGCAGCACACTCCTCCATCACCCCAACCAGCACACTCATACTTTCTGTCTTGCTGTACATATAGGGCACAATGCTTCCTGCATCAGCATTAAATGTGAATCATGAGGTGAAGACTCATTCAATATGGATGTGACATTCTTTTTAATCCTACCAAAAACGGTGCTCTGCTGTGCTCATGAAAGGACTTGCTCTCCACCTTTTGGCACTGGAGTCTTGCTCATGCTTGTGCACTGAAGCGATACACAAGACTTGAATTTGGTTCATCCTCCACACACGCTGCATGTGTTTTTGGCTTTAAACTGTGAGTAAAGTCTTGCCCTGCGGTCTCACAGCACCGGAGGGATTAGGAGCCGGCTTGACGACCGCTGACCTGCCTTCTCCTTTACAAGGCAAGATCAGCTATCAGGCTGCTGCTGCTTTGTGCCCTGCTGTTTGAGGGTTGTGTCAGGGATTCCTCTATAAGTGCACTGGGGTTCACCAAGCAGTTGGGGGCAAACAGAGGTGGGGGGAGGGAGGGGTGAAGCCTTTGGGCCATCCTCAGCGCTGTCACACGTTTCCCTCCCCAAAAAAACTGCACGTCATCTGTCAAAGCCCTCATCAAAGATCACTTTCAAGCCCCCCAAGTGGGACACACTTTTATGCGTGCTGTGACCAAATGGAGGTAGTGTTGCCATGGATACTGCCGCGAGCAAGGGCCAGTACCAGGTTTTTCTAATCAGGCTTGAAACAGGCTACTGGCAGGCTTAGTGGTTTGCAATGACTCTGACAGCCATGTCATACAATACAATTTACAGAATTGCATAATTCAATACAAATCTTCTAAAACACATGTTCAACAGGGATTTAAAACCAAACATTACATAATCGCTCAACAAACTACAAACTCAGAAAGAATGATAGAGGTTTAAACAATGATGTTGTTATATAATATGGCTTATATTAAGTACAGTAGTGGCTGAGTCAACAACAGGCTAACTGAGATGGTTACTGAAAATCTTAAACCATATGAGACTGACTGTAAAAACAATAGAAACAGTTCTTTGGAGGGGAGGGGGAAGAAAGTTGGATGAAGAATGAATATTTGAGAGGGAGAAAAAAATGAGCAAGGGAAAAGGGAGAATCAGAATGAGAAGGAATGAAAGAAAGAAACAAGGGGAGAACAGAGGCAGAGAAGGTGTGGCTTAGGCAAGAGTTATTGCACAAAGTACATTTCTGGGGCCAAGACGTCAGATCATGTGCATGGCGTAGAAACTACAGGAAGTTCACAATGACGGGAGAAGTTGTTCAGGGAGACACAAACGCGAAGAAGGCGTGGTTTCACTCTAAGGGCGGAAGTAAAAGGGGTGATGGGAAGATGTTTGTGCATGCATGAGCATAAGGGTGGAGCTCCGTGTAACAGGATCTCGACATGAAGGGAAATGCAGGCTCAGTGCAACTCTCTAATGAGAGGGAGAACCTGATCAGAGTCAGATGGGGTGCCCCGAGCGCACAGCCCCCTGCAGAAAGTGCCGCCCGACACCCTTTGTTACCTCCAAGTGAGCTGAGACCAGCCCATGAACCATGTAACTAGGTGGTTTCCAGGTTAATGAAAAGCTGTAACTCCGGTCTCACTGTCTCTCTCTGCTAAACCGACGGCTGCCCTCCCTCCCCACGCCACATCGCACCCTCTGTCTTCACACCCCCACATTCCTAACCCAACCCATGGAGGAGGGAGGGGAGGGTCAGGGGCAATTAACGGTTTACTTTGTGTGAAGTATGCTACATTTAAATTTTGGACCGATTATTATCCAGAGTGACTCACAATGAGAAAAATGTTTCAATTTCTGCACTGGGTGTGTTAGCAACAGAGAACAAGAAACGGAACCGTCTCAGACATAGTGTTCCTAAACTTTAAATAGTTCATTAAAACTCACCACAGCACGGAACTACGGCTGGGCAATATATCAATATTATGTGGGTATTGTGACATAAGACTTTGATTTTGGATATCGTAATGTAATATGGCATAAGTTTTGTCTTTTCATGGCTTAAGAGACTGCATTGCAGTCAAGTGATGTAATCAACTTAACAGACTGTTCCAGCTGTTCTACTATTTGCCTTAACCCACTTAACCCACAGTCATTATATACACCAATGACTATTTATCAAAAATCTCATTGTGAAAATATTTTGTGAAAGCACCAGTAGTCATTCCTGCAATATTGTCGTAATATCGATTGAGGGATTTGGGCAATAGATGAATAGCGTGAAATTTGATTGTCTATTTATCGCCCAGCCCTACATCCAACAAAGGTAAAGTACTGATACTTGTTTGATACCAGTTATTTAAAACAATACAATCTTTGTTGATAATGCACTCAATTGTATCTAAAGAACTGAAGCTAATTATTTTTTTTAACTGAAGATTGATATTATCAAAATTGCTTTCCTGAGTTTTCAAATAATTGTAAACAGATTATCTTTGGGTTTTGGACTTTTATTTCAGACAAAGCAAACACTTGAAATTAGCATGTTTCAGCATTTCCTGAAATTTTAGCCAACAAAATTTCTTCATAATGAAAAGACTCAAACTCACTGTCCTCTGTTAAAAGGGTCAATTCACACTAGAACTGATGCCATTTATAGTCATTTGCCCAGTTAAAGAAGCAAGAAACTGAACCTCTACCAGCTTGTTCGTTTCTCAAAATGGTCAGAATAAATTTGTACACTTTCAACTCTTTCACAACGATGAAAGAGGTAGTAAGTTACGCTGATGGAAGGTGGGCTCCACAGGAGTCCCTCAGATGTAAGATAGATGTACTTGTTAGCAAAGGTGAGTAACAGGGGTCATGGCTCGACTGGTCAGCGAGCACGCAACGGGGAGTAAAAGTGCAACAACAAAGGCAAAAAGTGAATCATCTGACTAGACTTTACGTCCCATATCTAAAGCAACGTCCAGTCTGGTCTACTCGAATACTTTCTATTATAACCCAAAAGCTTTTTGCACATCAGTATTTTTAATAGATATCCGAAGATGACAATATAGTTAATAATTTAGCTAATCATTTTGACCTTCTTTATTATGCTTTAGAAATATCTCATATGTAGTTCAAATTTTGTGCAGTCATGTAAAATCTCTGGAAACAGTTATTAAACAGCAGTATTTGGCCAACTGTTCTTTTTCCTAAATCCTAAATGTGCAATCCACTGCCCCCTCCTCCTCCTCAGAGAAAGAGAAGAAAGATAAACCCTCATTTGGAAAATAGGTAAACATCAGCTCCCAGGCAGGTACGCATTTAGTCAAGTTTACCTTGCAAAAAAAAAAAAAGGAAAAAGGGAGAAAGAAAAGGGGGAAAAAATCCCTTTGATTCTGAGTTGGTGGAAAAAAGTAAATTTACTCCAGTTGCCGTTCAATTTGGACCGGTGGACATTAAAGCAGGAGCCGGTGCCTAATAAGAGCCATGCCTGGGAGAGAGAGAGGGAGAGAGACCCAGTGGAGGTGTGTCTGTGTCTGACTCTCGGCTCCAAGGTTCCTGCTAATAGATTTCAGCTCCCTCAGTGTCCCAATTAGCTGGTATGTATGCTTGGTTTATGAATTCATGTGTGGATGTTAAGTGTGTGAACATGCATCTACAGTATGCATGCATATCTACACGTGTAGAGCTTATTTCTGCGTTTACGTCTGTCGTTCAAATTAAGCAGCAACCTCCTGTTGTTAAGACACTCTTGACATCATCCTAAGCTCCCAATTAAAAAGAAGAAAGACTATTCTGTTAAAAAAACAAGTAAACCCAGATTCAAGACCAAAAGGAATCAATTTACCCAGACTCATTTTCAGCAACAAAGTGCCTATCAACACAAACACATGGGGACACAAACAGAAAACAAAGAGATAAACCTGTCCAGTTTTAAAGCAGCTTTTACCACTTTTTAAGGAAGAGCATTACAAAGAAAATAGTGCGTGCACTTTTAACCCTGACCCTGTGTGAGGACGGACAGGCAAAGCTCAAACCTTACCTGTAATAAACCCCTATAGCTTCAACACATGACCATAAATCAGACTGTGTGCCTTCAAAGTATCAAATATCGACTAATACAACACCGCTAACCCCTGGCTTTTATCCCTGCGTTTCCTTCTCTGTGTTCTGGTGGTGGTACTGCCTTCAAAGTGCAACCATCTCACTTTTTTAAAAGGCACGCCAAGCAATTTATTTACCAAGAAACTGCTGCCGTAAATGACAAAAAAAGCAGCACAATTTACTGACAAGTAGTGAATGGGGCAGGGGGGCTCAGAACGAAGCCAGAGGTCTTGGCTAGGCCTGTGAAAGACTATAAAGCTTTAGTAGTAGCCCACGACCTGTTTATGGCCGGCTGAGACACTGTGGTGTGAGGCTCCTGATCACTCAGCGGCTCGGGACTGCTGCCGCTCTTGCATAACACGCAAACAGGAGACAGGAACAGAAAACAAGCTATTACTGTAGACACATGCAGTGCTTTTAGTGGCATTTGATTGATCCTGCAAGTGCCTTTCTTTTTCAAAAAACACAGGCCGTTCCTAAAAAAGAGAAAAAAATATCTTTATTCTTAAATTTAAAAAATGGGAGTGATTTGCAAAACATAAAAACATGTAACATTGTGTGGGGAACGAATGGGTAAATGATGCATTTCATTTTCCACAAAATGTCTAAGGCTTTTGGCATTGGTGCCCATTGTGTGGAGAATGAGTGCAGAGCTGGCCAGCTGGGGAAAAAAAAAAAGACCTGGTATGGTCGGAACCTCACTGCACAGACCCAAATACCCACCAAGACGATTCAAGACAGATGTGGACTAAAAGTGGCTTACTTGTCAGTAGATTATATGTTAGGTAAAATTACACAAAATATGAGTTCATGTATGAGTTGCTAAGTCTGAATGGGTGGCTTATAGGGGTGTGACGAGATCCCGTGCCTCGAGTTTAAACTCGACGATATTTCTCGTTGCGTGTCTCGCAAGATTTGTGAGCTGTCCAAACTTCTATTTGTGACCTGTGGGGGCAGTAAAAGGAAAAGAAGAAGAGGAGGAGAAGAAGGGGAAGCAGCAAGCAGCCAGAATGACGTCACAGGGGCCGGCGGCTCGTTAAGAAGGGTAAGAACGAATCGAAGCGGCACAGTCCTCCTGCAGCAGTCTCTTACAGCTGTAGAGCCGGAGTCTGCAAATTGCTAATAGGCTAACAGTTAGCTCTGTAGCAGTACAGTGTGTATGTGCTGCTGCTGCAGGAGTTGTTCACTTAGCGATCTCCGTTTGTTTACAACAACATGCCGGTTAATTCAAGATCACTATTTATAAGATCAGCGGAGATGCTGTGCATAATAATTAGCCATGCTGCTTTGTTTATGATCAGCTGCTGATGTTGTGCACAGTAAGCTCATGCTTACATCATGAATGTAAAGAGTTATAAAGATTTTTTTTTTTTTTTGGCATTTTACTGCTTTATTAGATAGAGACAGATAGAAAGGGGGAGACAGAGGGGAAGACATGCACCAAAGGGACCTCAGGCCAGCACTGCAGCAAGCACACGGCCTTCATGGTAAGCGCTCTACCAGTGTGAGCCACCGGGATGCCCCGAATGTAAAGAGTTATAATAAAACATTTCAAAATGCATGTGCAATTCGGTTAAATAAAAGTCTGTTGGTCCAGTCATATATTGTGTCATTTTAGTTTTCTTAAAATCTCGTCTCATCTCGTTGTCATGAACCCAATATCGTGTCTCGTCTCGTGAGCTGAGAGCATCGTCACACCCCTAGTGGCTTACCTTGTCTTCACTACATCGAGGGGATGCATCAAGCAGATCTCCACCAGACCTGAAAGGTAGAAATAGTCTGGTTAATTAATTTTAGTAAACACGGACGTTTAGCAAAATGCTGTCTGTTAACTTCTCAGTTTGAGGCTCCCCTGGAAGTGATGTCAGGACTTTTTCTCTATGTTTTTTTTTTATAATTCGACTCATTGTTATAAGTCACGACGCTAGTTCCAGCTTCACAAATGTTCTGCTTCTCTTTGTCTTGTATTGCTGTAAAGTGTATATCTTTGGATTTCAGACCGTTGGTCAGACATAACAAGCATGAAGGTATTTCTAGTCAATAAACAACATATGCAGTTGCACTTACAGTGGGCCCATTGGTATCTCCTGAAATGGTTCACAAATTGTGAAATTCTGGCTGCTATCGAAGTCTAAAATAACAATTAGGCTAACCGATGATACCGTTTTTGTTTGTTTGTTTTTTGTTACTATGATCACTCCTATTGTGCAAGGGAAACAAAGAGAATCTAATTCTAAAAAAAAAAATGAAGGACTTGTTTGTTCGAGTCAGACTGCAAATTACCAACAAAACTTGAAGCTGGCGCACAATTTATGTAATACAGATAAACATCAGCCACTGACATTAGGGAATGTCATCTTAGGGATCAGATAGCAACATAAAACTGATGTTTTATGTGAAAGGTCAAGTTAAACTTAATCTGATAAGATGACTAACTGCTAACTGGGGAAAAAGTTAGCAGATGGTTGTTTGTGTGATTTGTTTCCTTGCATATTACAGCAGGTTTTTTGTAAGTAAAATAGTATTTCCCCAAATGGTTCTGACAGAAGAGTGCCTGCCAAACTTTTACCAGAACCTCACCGTCACGCTAATGATCAGTCTGGTTGATTTAAAGGTCGCCTCAGTAATTCTTGGTGTTTTGAGCCTTCTGTCCTCCTTGTAACAGCATGGGTCTGAATGAGTGAGACTTCTTTCCAAAGTTCCCATGAGTGACTTTAATTCTCTGCATTTTGAAGGACTGAAGCCACCAACCATACCATCCATGCAAACCCAGCAATGTGCCAGCAGCTGGAGAATCAATGCAGCTGGGTTGATCAGTGAGGGACGCTGAGGTTTCACACACATGCTAACTATCCGCATCTGTGTTGAAAAGCCACTGCTTTGGCACGGAGGCCTTCTGACTCAATCAATTCTTTACTTTTTAAACTCACTGCATCTCTTTCCCGGTGCCGTGCAGATTCCACCATGTGTGTACACAGCTGCTGTGCAATATGGACTCTTTCTAATTTGCTCAATTAAACATATTGTCTATAAAAGAGTTTGTCTTCTGGGGGTTTTCCAGGGAAGTAATTATCAAGTAAAATACCACAGAAAAAATGACTGTCTACAGTTGCATCTTAATGTACAAATAGGAGAATACTGAACCAAGCTACCAGAAGGCAAGAGTCAAACAAAATTTAATCCGTCACGGCTCACTTGACCTGACTATAGTTGTTAATGATACTGCATTAAAAAGGTAAATACAGGACACAGCATTTTCTTGCTATTAACAGGCCTGCAGTGAACAGGAGGCGCATCAAATCCTTCAGCAGGTAATCAGATTACACTGTGCAAACACGAAGAGGCTGGGAAATGACCGAACAAGCTCTGACATGTGATGTAGCGGTGGGAGAGTAAAGTCTGGGAAAAAAAGAAGCGCGTCTGCACTCTCATGCAAACAGAACACTTGGCTCGCAAGTGGAAGCAAAACATAAAGGAGTGCAGAAAAAGGACAAATGCACCAAATAGAGCATCTAAAAAATTTGGTGCATTCAATTTTAAATGTTACACAGTAAAAAAAAAAGTATGCAAGGAAAGGTATTACAAGCCCTGCTTTCTGTATCATATATTGATAGATCACTACATTTAGGCCGATATCTCACCAAGAAAACATTTCCAGTTTAATCTCAATATTCATAGTCTATCATAACACATTAAATCTATTTATCCTCAATAATGTGAGATACTAAGATACAAAGAGTTTGGCATTAATTATTACTCAAACTGTAGCTAAAAGCTAACTTTTGTGGCAATGGGCAAGGTATGTGTTGTTTATATTTGTAACTAGGCAAGGTGTAATAAATAGATGATAGAAAACATATTGCGAGGTAAAGACTCCTTATCCTAGATTATCCAGTTTGAAGTCATGTGTCTGCCTTTCATCCTTAAAATACCCTGAATATTTTTTTAATTAATAACTGAAGCCGTGCACTGCTATTGGCTTCTTGTACCTGCAAGTGACCAGAGCAGCTGTTCACATCTGGATACTTCACTTAAAATGATTCACACTAGATTTTGGGCCTCATCGTAAACCTCAGATTACAGGATCTCTAAAGGATACAGGTTAGCGAATGCTTCATTAACTTAGAAAGGCAGCAGTAGTTAACACTCTTTGCTAATTAACAGGCCTGCCCCACTGTGCCATTCACATACAGTGATTAGTTCAGTGTGTTCAGGTCAGTTCTCACCCCGCCAAGTGCTCTGTGTCTCAGTCCACTCTGAACCAGTGTTTTTAGGTTAATGTCAGTTAGTAATGCATGTGGTATCTTCAAGATGGCAGTTGCAGAAGCAGGAAGTGATGACAAGTGTGAATGCAAAACTAGGCTGTGTATATTTTAGCATCTGTCTAACGACCTTGCTGACGAAACACCTTAAAAACAGGTGATGGCAGATGAGGTGACAGGCTGTAGGGGATTATGAAAACAACTAAAAGAAGAGAAAGTGTGCTCCCATAATCCTAAATTGACCATTGTACGAGCTTTGTATAAATGGGTTACTAGGTAGCAGGGTTACTCAATATACTACGATTCAGTAAACTTTCAAAATTACTACAGATGCTACAAGAGGTATTCTAGTATCAAAGAAAAAAATCACCATTAGACTTTTGTAATGTCCCTCACAAAGGCCAAATGTTCAAATTTAAATAATGTAGTTAAATGGCATATCCTGCTTTTAAATAATATATTTAAAACTTGAAAGCTCATTTCAATAAACATTCAATTTTGAATTGCAATTGTGACACCCCTAGCTCAGTCAATTTGAGATATTCTACAATAAATGTGTAATTTGGTGATGTAATGTCATTTGCGTCCATGTTTCCATTTCATTTAGTGATTTCTGTCATATCCCAGAATGCCCCCATCACAATTTTGCCTCAGAGGGTTTTACAGTCTCTAAAGCAAACAACACCCTCCATTTATTTTTTTATGGATATACTGAAAGAAACATCAGGGAGGTTTCATTTGTACTGAAATATAAACCTAATAAAATTAGGGGAGAGGGAGAGGAAGAAGATTGAGGGAGAGAGGCAGAGAGAGAGAGAGAGAGAGAGAGAGAGAGAGAGAGAGAGAGAGAGAGAGAGAGAGAGAGAGAGAGAGAGAGAGAGAGAGAGATATGTACAGCAACAACAAGGTGACAAAAGCAACAGTGAAATACTTTCCAGTTAAGAAAAAGTGAGTCAATGGAAAACAAATGCTTTTGTGTGTCTTGTCAATCACAATGCAAAAAAAAGCTGCAGAAGAGGGCGTTGCATTTATATAACTGATGACAGATCAACAAAAGGTGCAACCTGTTGCCACAGTACATTTTGATCTATTGAGGCTATTCTTAGTGAGGCGATTAATTACTCTTTATTTCTTTAGGGAGCCAATTTGTTTCTGCTCCAGTTCTGCAGGAAATGTTTAATGATATACTTCCTTACTTACACTTGCTACTTTTCATACTGCAAGTATGGAGAAATGCAGTGCACTATGAGTACCTGTGGTTGCACTCCTAACAGTGAAGGGATGGGGGACTTGTGAAAATGGCCAGTGAGGAAGCTGTAATGGCTGCAATTGAATACCAAACCATACAAATTGAAGTTATACATGTGTTTTTACCACTTTACTGTAGTCGGATAAAAGCCATTATTGGCTACCCTCTTCAATCCAATCCAATCCCCTTTATTTATATAGCACAATTTTAGCAAACACAAGGTTTCCAAAGTGTTGCACAAACAATAAATACATAACACAATACAAAGAGATGTAGTAAACAATAGATCAGTAAGATGCAATAAGATAAAATAAATTAAAAATGGGATAAAAATAAATAAAATAAAATGTATAATAATATAATATGCATGAATACAATAAATACAAAAAATCATAAAATCATAAAATCAACATAAAATCAACACTCTATGTGGTGTTAAAAGCCAACGAGAAGAGGTGGGTTTTAAGAAGAGATTTAAAATGAGACAGTGAGGAAGCCTGTCTGATGTGCAGCGGCAATTCATTCTTCCACCCCAACCTCCCAACCATAGACCCTTTTTTGTCTTTTTTAGGGTTGTGGGTATAGAGTCTTTAGGAAGGGATAGCAGGTCAACAGTAGATGCCACACAGAAGTGGTTTACACATTTTGAAAGCTGGGAACAGAAGTAAAAATGCAGCTGATCACTGTGTGTCAAGTTTTAGCAGTCAAAAATCTGTAATAAACATGTTTTGATTAGATGCCTAATCACCTTTCAAATGTTGAAAGGTTAGAGTGCTTTTATCTTAGAACATTAAGATAGGAGAATATGAGTTGAAGGGACCAACATCATCACAAATGAAGAAAATTAATCCAGAATAGTCTAAGCTTTCCAGTCATATCCAATTTATTTCAATTCCAAGACTATTTGAGGACCCCAGTATTCAGAAATATTTAAATACAATAGGCCAATAATAACACATGTATACTGCCCAGAACTCTATGGGATTAGCATAAAGTGGCGATGCCTGTAAAGGAGAAACTTGTGGGTGCCCATATAGGTCATTTTCATCTTGAGATGAGATGGCCATTTTCAAAGTCCCTTGACCGGCCATGCTATCATGACATGGTTGATATGGGTGGATTTCCTAGGTCTTAGGTCTAGTTTTATCTACCATCTGTATCTTCACTGTAGCATCAGATGGCTGCAGCCTCCAAAAAACAGAAATTAGACAAGAGGATGCCAGCATCGCGCAGAGCCAATATGCCCAAGGCTATCAAGGTTCCGGTAATTACAGAACGGATTTGTGGTGACACTACCCTGTCAAAATCCATATATTACGCAAGTACATAGTGTACAACAGTGAACTATATGAAGTTATGTAATAACTAGAAGGTATTAAGGACGGGAGCACAGCATGTGATTTAGCTCTGATGGTAAGTCATAGAACTGCATCTAGGCCGAAAGACACTATTAATATGCAATTTCCACGACACCACTGTGTGGCAGTTTCTTGCACCACTGTGCCCCAGTGCATCATGCTCTTACACTCCAGCTGTCAGCACATACTACTGTTTAATCATAGAGTGCAGCAGTTGTGAACCCACACACTCCCGGGAGCACTTCACACCCCTCTATAGCCTCTGATGCACAGTCACTAAGCATGGTGAGGACAAACTAAAGGAGAGGATGCTACTGAATTGCCTTGCTCGGCCTTCCTTTCTCTGGCTCCAGCTTCTCCTGCAGGCTCCCACCTCCCCCAGTGAGGAGGAGCGTAATATTACAGTGACCTGCCATCTGGTTGATGTATATGGCTTTGCTATGCATCAGTGAGTGAAATATTGTGAGATTCCATTCTTGTTTCTGAAGCACAATGGTAGTGACAGGGCTTGTCGTCCAGCGCCTTTCAGACACAGAAACACTCAGTTAGGCACATGTGCTAATGGCGGAGTGTCTGGAGCACAGCCATTAGGACACACATTTTCATATACACTGGAAGACTGCTATTTGCCACAAATGCATTCTGTGCCAAGACAGTGTAAAGTTGTGCAGTGGAAACACAGCGCTACAAGGATACAGCTAGATTTTATACTGTGACAACATATAGTTTTGATTCCACGCCTGGTTTTCTTATTGCACAGAGCTGACGTCATATGCGGTGTTTAACAGCCATGGAATTTGGCTTTTTTTGGGTATTTGATAAGAAGACCATATGGCAGAAACAATGAGGTTGGGTGTTAAAAATTGCTGCATCATCCCTTATTCAGCTGGGGTGGTTTTTGTGGGAGAGGCCCAACAAGTAGCCTCACTGGTAGCACTAGTACTGCCACCACCGTATTAGCAAGACATTCCAGGTCGTCCGATAACTTGTCTTCCAAAGAGAGAAGATAATACATCACGCAGATGAGATGATTATCTGAGTTGTTTTTGGCTCGGGAATGCGCACAGTTTGCTCCCACGCAAAAGTGAGAAAGAAAAACAATAGTGCGCCAGGGAGCGATTGCTCAACGGGTGCAGGTGTCATCCATCATGCCGAGACACACACTGAATGACTGTAATTCCCAGCAGCCACAGGGAGAAGGTCACTGCCACAGGAAGCACAGCTCCCCCAGTTAAATGGACTAATACATGAGAGACATACTGGTCGCTCATTTCACACGCTAACTTGACCCAGTAAACGCTACAGTCTCTAATGATTGCTTACACACTACTTTCTAATATATGCAATTAATAGTTTTTCAATTACTTTCATTAAATAATGGAGAATTTTCATTGGAAGCCAGTGGAAATAGCTAAATTATGTGATATGTTATTTTCTCCTTGGTTAACAAACACAGGTGTACGTGCCAACAACATAAAAACGTAAGTAATCTCACAGACAGCTTTTTTAAACACTGTATTTTAAAGATGAGCATAGATATTGCTAATTGTTTTAAAAGCATCTAACTACAAGATACATTTCCTGGTTCACTGAGAGCCAAGGCAGAAAATCACAGCTCGTCCTGGTGTTTCAAGGCGTGAGGTGAGGCATAAGAGTGTGATGATGACAGAGCTTCACCTTACAGGCCCGCTCTGGTTTTGACAAGAGCTCCTGACTGAACCTGCAGGTGATATGTCATGTCTCTGTGTCCTCCATTAATACTTTTCAAAACACATCGGATCTGGAATGCTAAACAAACCCTGCGAGCTGCTGCTCCCCTGCAATTTGTCATCTGTGGTAACAAAGCCAACCCGATATCCATCAGCGACTGGGCCGGGCGCTATGATATAGAAACTTAATCTCAGGTTGTTTTAACGCTCAGGTAAAAATACGGGTGAAAGAATGAAGAATGGCATGGCGATAAATAGAGCGATAAATAAAAAGATGCACAGGATTACGAACTTCAATGAGATACCGAGTTAAGTATCACGTATTACGTTGGTCAACCAATAAGAATAATAATTAAACAAATAACTCATGTTAAATTGATTGTAAAATGCATATTTTCAACTCCGGACCAGAGCCAACCTGCCACTCCTCAAACATCAGACTTGATTGTGTTGATTTTAGTCGTGTTTATCTTTCCTAACTAACAATTTGAGTCAAAGTTAAATTTTTATGGGATATTTATAGCGCTGGTTTATTAGAATATCAACCTACCATGACAGATAACAATAAATTTACACTGTTATTTGTAACTTGCGGTCTGCAAAAAGGCAAATCAGGGAAACGGGTGAAATAAATGTAACATAAAAAGGAACCCAAATAACATGAGGCATGCCTGCTTAGGTGAGGCTAATAAA
The DNA here is from genome assembly GCF_030273125.1 of Centropristis striata. Classification (NCBI taxonomy): domain Eukaryota; kingdom Metazoa; phylum Chordata; class Actinopteri; order Perciformes; family Serranidae; genus Centropristis; species Centropristis striata. The sequence goes on from NC_081532.1 coordinate 9,326,365, forward strand.
CTATAGTTACTACCAAGTGAGGCACACTATAGTATTGAAATACGGCCTTGGAGACAATCCTGTTTTTAAAGCAAACAGGCAGTGCAACACTTCCAAACTGATCGCATTAAAATTGAAATGTAGTATAAACCATTTTGTACATTAATGGCACAAGTAATATGTCATACGAACATATAATCACCTCACGTGGAGAGTGGGGTTATGGCAAAAAAAAATTCCTGTAATTCCTATATATTAAAAGGAACATTGAAAAAAGTTAAATATTCCATTAATGCGGAAGCAGGCAAACATTACTAAAAGTGATTAATGTATCCTACATAAGTCTGCTCTCCGTCCTAAAACAAACACCAGTGAGGAGGAACTTATTATGCTGGAATTTACATATTTAAAAAGAAAAACACTGGCTCAAGACATCTGGGGAGAGGAAGAGAGGGGTAGAGAGAAAAGAGCAAGGGAGAGGGGGAGAAAGAGAGCTATTAATCACAGATATCACCAATCAGGCTTCCTGTCTCGGGAGTGCAGAAGCGTCCCAGTTAACTCCCCAAACAGTCCCTAATTCTGCACTTGAAAAAGCTCAAAGGGTGCTTAGAAAAACAAGCGAGGCCATCTCCAATGACAGCGGGGGATTTTTTAAACTGAGGGCCCCCGACGAGACATGCAAGCATCCAAGCATTCCGCGCCAGGCCTGCGTTGGCTACTGTGCTGCTGCTATTATCACCACTGAGGGAGCACAGTGTTTATATCCACACTATAAGTAATTTAAAGTTCAATCATCAAATGTAAAACTCGAGCTTTTTTAAAAAAAAATTGAAGGGAATTAAATTAGATAATTCCTTCTGTTCCAAAGCAAAGCAGCTCATTACACATTTGTTTTATCTTTGGCTTTTAGAAACAATCGTGACTTTTTTGTGCAAGTAAAATATTTGATATTCCCACTCATTTGGTACCCGAGATGCCGATTATTTCATTTTCAGAGAATGTGAGGTTTCTGCGGCTGAGCCACCATCCTGTTTACAGGTCAGTGCCCTTCAAACAATGGACTTAAATGGAATTTTGGTTGCAGCATTTAAAACTTCAACAACAAAGTGTTTCTTCCATAAAAAAAGAGAAATATTTAGGATTTTCATTCAGACTATTTTCTTCTATGAAAGGAACTTTTGTACTGACTCCAACAAAAAAAAAGAGAGAAAAAACCCTTTTAAAATACTTCCAAATAACATAGTTTGGACAACATGCAATTTGTTTATGGATTCTGAAAGCTGAAGATCTCTTGTTTTCATAACAGTATAACATTCGCATCTTCTCTAAACAGGTGATTGTGAAATATGGGTTTTTCCTAAGTACATAAAGCATTTCTGGATTAAGAGGTTAAGTCTCATGAAACAGGTGACTTATACGTTAACAATTGTTATTTCGCCTTCTTAGAACACACGGCTCTTTCATGCTATACTGAACGAGCTCCTGACAATAACGACACATATCTTGCAGCACATCCTGTTTACAGGTCAGCCCCCATCAATGCATGAGTTGAGGTGAAAAGAGGGAGAGAAAAAAAAAAGAAGATTCATTTGTTTGCTTCACCTGATACTCTTTTTTTGCATAACAGTTGGCCAACACCCTCGAAAAACACCTCTCATATCTATTTCACACACTTACATAAACAAAAGCCTTATAAATATTGACTTTCATACCTTGTTTTTAAATGATAAATTGATTTTTCAGTTGAGTGTGCAGTCTTAAGTTTAGATTTATTGTTGGAAGTCATGCGTCATGGCACATTTTCCCCACTGGCTATACAGAGACAGTTTGGGTATGTCCCTGTCTGTCAAACTTGAGATGAACTCTGTGATATTGATGGACGTGTGAAGGCGCGTGTGTGAGGTGTGTGTGCTATTGACTGGGTCAGGGCCTGAGCTGCCAGCTGAAGGACTAATGATAAGCTAGTGACAGATTGACAGACAGACCATGCCGACAGTGCAGCACTGTCAGTGTCAGAGCCTGTCATTATTGTGACTGTTTTCTTGACACCTGTGGTCACATTTTTTTTCCTACACATGGCCATCTGATGCAAATCCACACACCAGCAGCGCGGAAGCGGGTGACAGGAACAGAAGAAAAGGGGACAAAATGGATGCAAAACCTGGTCTAACTGATATTTGAGAGGAAGTGCTCCGTGTCATCTCTGCCTGATTCTTTCATGAGGAATCGCATTTTAAACAAATTGTCTCCAACTCCTGCAGGACACCTGTCACCATCTAAATAAACTTTATAATCCTTTCACAAAGGGTATTCTTCTGCAAACATATAAACACGCAGATAAAACCTTCAGGGGTTTTTAATTATACTTGCTAGCATTGTTCACTGGTGGTTCCCAAACTTAGAGTGAGGAGACTTTAAGGGGTCACAACAACTTTCAATGTTGTGCAACAAATAAATCCTACTAATAATTCCTTTGAACTATTTGTATTTGTCACATTTATTCATTAAGTTAAATTATAGAATTGACCAGGACAATGACCAGGAATACAATTCTAATGGTGAAATTCTGAGCCAGTTGATCTATTGATTGGCCTGAAAGTAGTCACATTATTATACTATATAAAAAATGGTATCAACACCAGTGGTATTAGGCTTCGGCTGTATACATTTTTTCATACCATCTTACCTTTCTGACATCTCACAAGACTATACAGTACATTGCGGCATTTGTGTGCAATCCTCCCTGCACACACATCAGACATAGACTGAAAGAGCAGCATCTTTAAACGGTATCTGAATACCCTGGTATACCGTAACCTAAGTAATTTGATATTTAGTGCGTGTTAGCAATTGAAATTGTAAAATGCAACACACAGCACGACATCCCATTAGTCCAACACTTAGATAAATGGGTTACAACAACTGATTCAAAAATACACACTGGAGTCCAGTGGTTAAGGAATGGTTAGGTTTAGGCCCAAAAACCACTTGGTTAAGGTTAAAGAAAGATCACTTCTTTGGACTATTGGGCTGTCAGAACAATGGGACGCTGGAACAATGGCATGGCACCGTTTGTCAAACCCCCTCAAACAGCAAACCAAAAATACAAAAGGCATAAATCTCAGTGTCCTCAATAGCAGGCGAGAGGGACGTTAAAACTTTCCCATCACTGTCAAATTCCCTTAAAAATGTCAATGACAATTTTGCTGAAATGTTTTCTATGTGCTGAAATTGGGTGATTGTGGCTCAAAATGGGTCTTTTACTAAATGTAATAAAACAGAAATTTTAATTTGATGAAATCCAACTCAGCACCAAACAAAGTGTGACATGACATCAAAAAGCAAGCAGAATATCTGAAATCCCAATACTTTGTATAATGGATGGAGGCCTTAATGAAACACTTCAGGAGTATTATAGTAATTTTTCATGTGGCTTCAGATTCTCAGCCACACATTTAAGACATTATCCAACTGTCTCTACAAGCCTGTGGTAACATTTGCTAAGTCAGCAGCTGAAAACCATTTAATTCTTTAATTCAAATAAAAACATGAAAATCACTCAAACTGGCACAAAATGTTATCACCTGACACTGCAGTGCCAAATTATTTCACTTTCTTTCCCAGAGCCGCTTTGTGTACTATCCCTAAGACTCACCTGTGTGTGCCATTTCATCAAACCTCCACACATGCCTACAGGTCAAATCCAGCCTGAAAACCACACAAGCACACACTACTTGGCTGCTGGCACCAATGCTTGAATTACCAAACTGTAATTACATGAATTTCACAAAAGAGAATAAATGGCACTGTTGCAACATTATTAAGCTGTTAATCAAATGTGGCAAAGATGCATCTTTAAGACTGGAACTACAACATAAAGATCAGTCAGAGCAGTAGACATATTGTACTTTAAAGCCATTTAAGTGGAGTCCTCTTTGAAGAGAGATAACAGGTAACCAAAACAGTGAGACAACATACATAGCCCATCCCTACACCAAACTCCTCTATACTATCATCAATCAGGGAGCTCTGATGGACAGATAGCAAAAGAAAAGCAGTTATGTTTATTTTCCTGAATCACGGTTAATTTTATGCTACACTGAATTTCAACTGAAGAAATGTGGCCAATATGACGCCAACGTGGAAAATGCTTAGTGTGTTCCATTACTTCTCGTCAGTTGTGAAACATCATCTATTCTTCAGAACAACAACTCAGTCAAAGTTGTTATTCTAAGCTGACGTGCGTGTGTGACTACTTGCAGCCTGGCATATTTGAATGCACATTATTACGGTCATTACGCATCATTTTGTGGTTATCAGGCCACACTGTTCTAGTTTGCACATGTTTGATAATTACATCAGAAAACCGTCTTAGGATATTGATACTGGAGGGGAAATAAAGAGGAAATACTTCTTCCAAAGTAGTACTGGGAAAAGTGTACAAAAAAACTGTCACAATGACCAATGAATTACAAGCTACAACATGCTGACTGTGCAGGATACACCACCTACCCAACCTCAGTTGGCCTTCACACATGTAGAGCTGCAACCAACATTTCATTGGTGATAAATCTGCCCATCATATTCTTGATTAATTGTTTTGTCAAGAAAATACAAGCCAAGGCGTCATCTTGTCTGGTCTTAAAAATCATTGTCATTTCATCATTATCATTGTCCTATCAGGTATGACGAACAAAAGAATCAAACTCTCACATCTAAGAAGCACGAAACCACCATATGTTTGGCTTTTTAGCCTAAAAGATTGCTAAAAAGTTTATTTGATTCTCAAAGTATTTGCCAATTAATTTTCCATCGATTGACTAATCAAATAATCAACTAATCATTGCAGTCCAACATCTTCCTCTACCTACTGCTGTTAGAGTAGCTAAAGACTAATAAGAACGAAAATTTCTCATTTTCATTGAAAAATATAAAAAATGTATCACGTTGTGATTTTTTTGTGAGTATCTCTATCATATGTAGAATATAATTTGTAGGAGATCTCCACAGCACCACAATACTCAATATTCAGAATGGTAATTGGACAGATACTTTGCCTTTAACAAATATTGTGCCTCTTATGCGATTATGATATAATTCATGAAGTTGTAGTTGCTGCTGACCAGCTGTTTCTCCATGGCCATGGGAAAATGACATTGGTATTTATAACATAAAGATATATGAATGTTAAATTATCCATGAGAGTCTGTTGTCACCCTCAAGCCAGTATCACTTCCTGTTTAATGGGTATTGTTTTTTTTTTTTTAATCAAACAGACAATCTGGGTGTGGTTGACAGTCAAATGTAATCCATTATTATGGCAACCAAATTGCATTAGTTTTCCAACACAGTTTAGGTGGAACGTCATCTTCCCGTTAAGTAAGAACAGTTGTTTTTTGTTGTTTTTTTCAACTGTGAGCATGCAGCCACTGAAAGTGTTAGTAGCATGAATGCAAACTGGACTGAGCCTACTGAAAAAAAACAAATGACCAAACCTCAACATCAACACCAAAGTCAAGAATCACTAGGTCTTGTATTAAAGAATATATCTCAACAATGACCATTTATCTAAAGTGTTCAATAACATCACATCAATACCACCATTACTACTACTACAACTTCAACTACGACACAAAACAGTCAAAACTAACAAGGTTCTATGATACTTTTTTGAGCTTTCACAGAGCGAAACGAATGGGCCATTATGGTGAGCCTTTATATGCTGCTGAGTGATGTGAAGCAGAATAGTAAATGGGTAGTAAGTGGACTTCCCACTGTAGACACCACCATCATTAACTTCACCACCACGTCACCACATCACTACAACATGACCACTACTACTGACACACCCACCCAGTCCATAACCTCTACTCTTCAGCCAATTCACCTTGTGTAAACAAGGATTACACCTCATCTCATCCTCAACCCCCAGAGGGGAGAGCTGTGTCGTTACTGTCACCTAGTGGACGGAGCGGAGACAGAGATTGATTAACACACAAAGAGGTGACACCAACAGAGAGAGAGAGAGATGGAAAGCACATGTGGGAACCACACAAAAGATGGCTCTCTGCCTGACGGAGAAGAAAAGCAGCTGCAGAAGCATATTTTATTTAATGTAACAAGAAAAATACATATGCAAATTATCCATCAGTACACTGTCTCACTTCAGGAACGATTATTTCTCTTTATGACAAAAACTTCAGAGATTCTAGCCTCTGAGCTTCATGGCTGTTAACCAAAAACCTGTTACTTTATACAAGGACGGAACTGACCACTCAGCTAAAACAAGCACAACTTTCCCCGGAAGCTTACCTGAGTCCATAAAAGCTGATAATAGAGCCAATAATTGGGAGGGAACAGCAATAATGAAGTTTTAGTGAGGTAGTAAATTCTTTAATTAGTTGTTAACACCCTGTGTCTATATGGATAGGTTGAAGCTTCCCCCAATGGTAGCCTCTGTCTAGAGCGAGCTGGATGGACATTCAGGCAGAGGGCCAGAGACTCATCTTTAAAAAGAGCAAAAAACGCAACACCTTTAATGTTAACAGGCTGTTGAGCACCTGCATGTCATAATAGCAATAGCCGCTGGAGACGTTTAAAGCTACAAAAGCTGTCATGTGCAAGTGAAGTTGTAACTTTGCAGCTCAGGAGATGGAATATAGCTTGAGGTTGAAAGCAGACAGGGTAGAGATCGTCTGTGGGCCCATGCTTGGAACAAAAACCTTGCTGGCTGACATTTCGGGATGCATCATGGTAAGGAGATTTTCTAAACATACAATCTTTGTGGGCAAAGAAAAAGGCTGCAAGGTAGATAAATGCAAATGAAGCAGGGACTGAAAAACCAGCGGACATTCCTGAAGAATGATATGATCTCTCAGTCCACAAACTATCCATGTAGGAGTGATACAGTAGAGGAGAGAGTGAATAATCAGACAGGGTGGTCCGTCCTTTCTGTACTGGCTTGGCTGACGGGTGTGAGCGGGGGAAAAGAGAAGAGCTGCAAGGCTGCAGTAGTAGCAGAGGCAGGACTTGCGGCGGTAGCAAAAGGGAAGTACCCGCATGGTTCACTCCTGCCCTAAGCCAGGAGAGTTAAAGGCAGGAAGCCATTACCAAAGTGTAAATGCACTCAGCCATCACTGCTTAAACACAGTCGAAATATGTTCCAGCACTTGAAAAAAGGGGGTTGTGAGGAGGTCTGTACCATTCAAACACAACAAGGCTCTCTTGTCCCCTTTGAATAAAAGACCCTAGGACAAGTTAAGGCCCTTCCAGCTTCACACATATTGTTAGCAAGCTCACTGTGTCTCTTTCCAAACATTGCATAATGCCGCGCCAGATGCACGCCGGTGGTTTCAGCCTGATGAGAGACCATGATTATGTTACATACGCCGGTGGTTTGATGCAATAATTATGCAATCAGCAGCACAGCTTTGTGTTATGTCTATGATTTATCAACGTTATTTGAATTGTGGGTAATTAATTGTCGCGAGCATACGGGCTTAATGGCTCACTGTGTGACAGGGCATCTCTGACGGCTTTTGTTTTGGCAGATGGCACTGTGCCACATCGCTCGCCCAGCACCAGGGAAACCATACTTAATCACAATACAGGCCTTACTACCCTGTGCCTATCAGTGCTTTCTAAGCCATACACAAACACACTATAGATCTACAGATAGGGGAGCAGATGCAGAGAGGCAGAAAGAGACAGAAACTGGTTCTTCAAGTGCTGTATGAGGAAAGTTCGGGGGGGGAGGGTCAAACTAGGGAAAACTCAGCATACACCAGAGCAAACATGGCATTATTCCTGCAATTTTAGACAGTTAAGTCAAGACTTGTATACATGATCACATGTCACTCAAGATGGAAATGAGAGGCAAAGCTCTCTAGTTGTTGTCATTAAAGAGACAAACCCTGGAGCTGCTCCATTGGCACTGAATGACAGACAGACTTTCTGGACCGACTCAGTGTCCGAAGTGATGCGGAGAAAGGTCAAGCAAACATTCTTTGAGTCCATAAGTCTCCGATTCATTGTCAATGGAGCAGATCCGCGTTTTGTCTTGTGATGGCATCAGATTATAGCCTTGGTTCTCTGGTTTCTGGCTTTGTGAGAGGCAGAAGGTAACAAAAACTCATTTAGAAGGAACTAGTTGGAAAATCTTTGTCAGAAATATGCACATTTTAGGCAACAAAAACTTTTATAGCAAGATTCAAAGCTTCACTGAGCTCATTCCACATGTGTGGATGTGAAATTGTTAATGAAATTCAGCAACACGCAAAAGAAACAGCTCCATCATTCTATAATTGTTGGGTCAAGATCTCCTCGTTGGACAAACTCCAACTGAACCGTGCACGGATGTGGTGGTCGCTTTTATCCTGCTTTTTGTCGGACAAGCTGAAATAACTACAAACTGTCAGCAGAGAATTATGAATGAGAACCAGTTTTCAAGTTACATTTAACCAGAGTAATAAAATCTAAAGGTGTATGAAGAGTTCCAAAACATACAATGTAACACACATCATTTGGAAACATCTGATAAATAAAACAAGAAAGATTGGAAGAATCAAACTATAAAATTGTGGAATATCACTGAGGTTACAAGTAATAAAATCTTCAAAAAAAATAAATGTGCTGCTAAAATCCTGATTTGTGAATTTCAGGGAACATTTTTATTTTTGCATCAAATGGAAATACAGTATTTTCCTTTGGGTTTGGATATGTAAAGGTTCATAAAACTAACAGATGACACCTTGGCTCTGACTCACTACTATGTGTGGGGGATCCTAACATGGCCTAAAAGGGTCCGTCAGTTTGCTTATGTTAAGCCATTGCTGAGGCCAGTTTGGCGACAGTAGTTGCATGGCCTGTGTACATTTGAAGCAAGAGCGAGGAGCTGCGGTGTGAGAGTAGCAAATGCTTTTTGGGCGCTGGCTTTGCTATGACAGATGCCGACGATGAACTCTTGACACTGGCTCAACCGGTTTATGTTCAACATGTGTGTCTCCGTTACTGTCTCTGGTTTCCAGGAGGCTGCCCTGGCTGGCTCGCTGTGGACGTAGGTATGTGTGGGCTTGTGTGTGTGTGTGTGTGTGTGTGTGTGTGTGTGTGTGAGTCCTGGGAAGAGATGAGAGGAGCAGCAGGATCTGTAGCTATCTGGGAGGTTGAGCGTAATGACACACCGGGGACAGATTAGGTTCCTGTCCATCAGGGTTCCATCAGGAAGACTCTGATTTACAGCCGTGCTGACCAGCCAGCCTGCCCTCCACCCAAAGCAAACACACACGGAAAACACCACCGCCTCTGTGTGGTGGCAGCTGGTGGGCTCGCACACATGTTGCATTTGGCTTCATCGTACACCGGGCAGTTTTTGACTTCAACATCAGGGCAGAGGTTCGTGTGGAGGTGCTTTAAATGCGCAAATAGCTTGAAACTACAATGAAGTAAATTTTTACTTTTTGTGTGTGTGTGTGTGTGTGTGTGTGTGTGTGTGTGTGTATGTGTATGTGTCCTACAATACATAATGCTATACATGCTCCTTACCGCCTACCTCTCCAGAACAGTGAAAGAAGGGAGATGGACAGATCCATTAAACAAGATGTCACCCCCAAACACAACAATGATTAATCACACGCTGCAAATTATAAGCACCTGTATGAATGAACGGCAAAGCAAGCCCACTCCCACTGTCTGACTGCATGCTTTCACTCTCAAGACAGCCGCCCCACCACCTCAGCCCCCCTGGCCCCTTCTCTCCTCGCTGACCCTCTGCCCCCCTCACTCGAACCAAGAGGAAGTCTGCCTGAAAAGAAATAACTCACCACATACACAAAAGGCCATTTTGACTTAAACTCTCCATGAAATGATAGATTTTGATGTTTTACGCAGAGCCGACCTACAGGAGCTGTGAAGGAAAGCTACATGCAAAGCAAATATGTGACACCTGGATGTGGCGTGATTTTATATCAAAGATGTGGAAATTAATACAGGCAGTTCCATATTTTTTTTGCTTTTAGTTTAAAAGAACCTCTTTTTTTTTTTTTGCCCCTTTTTTTTAGAAAGGGGCATAATTAAAAATGGAATTGGAAAATTCTGTTTTTACCTAACTAAAGCAGCAAAACAGAAAGTTCTTGATTTATTCATCATCCAACATACTGAATACACTTTAAGAAGACTGTGGCCCTCTGTGTGAAACCACCTGAATTCATTATGCTAACAAGCTAGCCCTGCTGATAGGCACACAGGCTGATGTGAGGAAATGTGAGTTTGATTAATGTGGGCAAAATTGAGCTGTGCAGACCGCTCCCCAGCCCCAGTTAAAGGAGTCGCCTGCCATCAGGCTCAAAAAAGGCTGCAAGCTGCAGAGCCGGCTCTCCGGCCTGCACTGCTGCCTGACACTTCACAGCAAATCTGCAGCAGACTTTCCCTCTCCTGCCACAAAAACAAAAGTGGCCCCTGCCTGGTCCTGAATACATCTTGCTGGCACACAGAGCCCCGAAATGAAAACCATATTCCTGATAGCTTACACAATGAGGGAGATGTGCTTTGTGTTTTGTGTTCATGTGTGTATCAAATAGACCTGAGCTGGCCTGTCTCTGTTTGTGATCCTCCAGTGCTCTTAAACTAGCCAGACCACAGCAGACTCTCTTGAGAGCCAGTCTCAGGAGACGGACCATCTCACGGAGCCCAGCCGACCAGCTGGCTGGATCCAAATGCAGCAACCCTGGCAATCTGCGGCCCTTAGGGGAGCGTGGCCCACCACCAAGCATGAAGAAGGCATAGAGGTGGAGAGGTAGAGGGGGGGAAGCGAGGGGGAGAGAGTGAGAGAGTGGGAGGAAGGGGAAAGCAAGAGCAACTAACAGAGCCCCCAGGTACCTGCCTGTACAGTCGCCTCTCTCCAAATGTTTACTTTGGACCAGACTGGCGGCCAACTGGTTGCAATTGACCCTCTACCAGGACGAGTTAGAGAGTGAACATGAAACTTTTCCTTCTGGGAAAAGGATGGAGGAAAGCCACACACGTACACAGACTCTAAAGCACACGCATGCATACAAATGCATATCAACAGATGAAAAGCAAACACAAAAATGCACAAATCACTTTAATAGTACAAAAAATGCTGTAACAATAACGTGTTGCTTTTGTTTTGTTTTTCAGCTCAATGCATCAGAGTAAAAACATGAGGACATAAAACTTATGTTGAGCTGGAAAGAAGCCACAAGTCAAAAGCAGACCCAAAATCTACACAAGTCCACCTGCCGCAGGTGTTAAAGCTCAGGCCTGCTGACTCTCACTCAGTCTGGTAGCTGGCACACAGGACTGGGCAAAGTCAGACACTGTCACCACCAGAAACAGTCCTTTCTACAGACTCGGAGCCCATCCCACGTGTTAACTGGCTGGTCATCCAGCAGACAGCAGGGAGAGGCTAGGACGAGGTGGAGGAAGGTTGCAGAGAGGACGCCCGCTGGCCCCATAGACTAAATAAAACCTCTTAATCCTCATAAACTGCTCCATATGAGTATTACATCCCTAACTCTGTACAGGACTTCCAAGGGAATGGAATTCATTTCGCAGCTAAAACATTACCAGGATTCCTCCTGTTGCTGCCTGGCTTCTATAATAGGTTCCGTGTTCTGATGAGGCCGGCTCCGATGCGAACCCTCAATTTCCCCCCTCAAATATCGATGACAGAACACGCTTATGATGAAAAATGCCCCGGAAAATGTAAATGAGGGGGCTGGCTGAGATGAAATGATTGCTGCCTGTGTGTTCGGACAGGCGAAGCATGCTGCCCGACAAGGATACAAACTATGTGCTCTAGCCCTTTAGGGATTCGCTGCAACAGAAGAAGAAAAAAATAGCTAAAGCCGACATACCACCCACTGGCTAAATGTGATCATACAGGCTAGCCTAAGTTGATATGATTCATCAATAAAAATCACATTTAAAATAAACATGTCCATGTAATCATTTCCCTTGTCAGCCTTTTCATGCTCAGCACGCAAACCCTCTCAGCGTACACCTGAGCAGTGTAAGCATGCGTCGGGCCGGGCAGGAAACAAGGGAGGAGGGGGGGCAGGTTGGCATTTCACTCCAGGCCAGTCATTTGTCACAATTGTCACAGAATGCACAAACACAAATTACTGAATTATAACTGCGGATGTGTGTGTCCTGCCTTGGCTAAATCAAGACAGCGCTGGGAGCTGTCATAACAGGGGCTGGTGTCTGGGCCACCATGGGGGTGGAGGAGGCGACTCCTGTGTTAGCAGTTAGGTGTTTATTTGGGTAAACACAATGTGAATGCATGGCTGACCAACATGAAAGAGAGGACAAATACAAAACAATCAAATAGCGAGGTAGAGAGAAATAAAGTTGAGAAATTGAGATAAAATTAAACCATCCAGATTAAATAGTGTTTTCTATTAACATGGCCATATTTACAAGGAAAATGCATTGTCACTTTGTGATATATCACTCTGAAAGAAACATTTTCTTAAATTTCTCTTATTTTGTCTTAATTTTCTGTAAAGAGACAAAATAAGAAAGGTCGTTCTTAAATAACCAAATCTTACCCAGGTGAGCTGAATGATCATAGTTTTTATCAGCAAAGGTAACGCACCCTAAACACTATATTAGGGCAGGTGATGTGATATGTGCAATAACCCTGGCACATGCCTAAGAATTAAAGAGATACCACCAAAAAAAGGAATGTTGAAAAAACAACGTAAATATGATTTTTCAATATTGGCATTACAGGGGGAAAAACAACTCACAAATCATTACAATCTAATATATAAATGCAATAATGTATAATCTATAATAATGTTGATTTGACTGATATTTACTTAGCTTCCATGCGTGGGTCAAACAATTTGTGGACTGTTAAAACAAGCCATTTTTTCTTATCTTGGTAAGAGAAAAATCACAGAAATCAATGAGTAATATATATATATATATATATATATATATATATATATATATAAGCATTTATGTGTGTATCACTTCCTGCATAAGGCCTATTGTGATATATTGCTGCAATCACTATATCTAATTAAAATGCCAATGCTAAAATGCTAAAAAAATATCCAAAGCTTGGAAGTGAGAACACCAGAGTCCTCTTGATATTTTATGCAATAATCTATCAGGTTTTCTACAAAACGCAACCCAGTTGCATGCAAAACTAAAAACCAATAGCTGCCAATCCTCTCCTGCAATTTAACCAGAATCACAAACTACTAATATTTTACAGCTAAAAATGTTGAAATGCCACAATGTAGTTAAGCAGAAATAACCATATAAGTTCTGTCTGCACAGGACAAAATGTCTCAGCCGTCTGTATCTATCCTGCACAAACTCCTCCTCAAAGTCCTCAGTGTTACTAAAAGAGGGACTGGTATGTGTCTGACTTGATCTGTTGTACGGCAAGTGTGTGCCGAGGTGAACCACACAGGTATGGTGGGCCAGACACAGGAAACGTATTAACATGGACCACCGTTTACTCTCCTAACCACACTGTGTCCCACAGGGACATGGATAAAAAGCTCAAGCCAAAGCCTCTTCACACACACACACAAATGTATGTATACATACACACACACACACACACACACACATATAAATTCAGATATACTAGACAGTTACACAGACAGATACACAAAAATTTTAATATATTCCACAAATATTGAGATATAAAAATGCACAGACACACGCATAAATGCAGATATAGAAATACAAATTAAACCATGCACAGACAAACTCAAACATAAATTAAAATATTTAAAATATACAAACATCCACAGATTTATTAATGCATACACACACACACACACACACACACACTTACACACAGAGCGACACTCTAGACAGAGACAGGCATCGGCTCCTCCACCTCTCCATGTTAACACCTGTCCTCATAGACATTCACACACTATCCATTAACACCTACATAAAACACCTACAGGCACCCGTATTCTATTAGAGGTCAGCGCCCAGCTCCTCAATTTCATGGCCCATGTATGAGGGCGGCAAAGGTGAATGTGATGACAGAAGGGCAGGCGAGCTGCACGGCTGCAGACGGACTATCACTCACTAATACACACACTAAAAAAGGCACACGGGAGTCAGGCATGCATGAAACTGTCTTGTGCACACACCTATACATCTCAATTAAAGTTGTGAGCATCAGGTAAAACCCAAAATATTGATCAAATTAGTGTTCTAGAGCACAGCAGAGATAGAGACAACCCCGATATGTACAATTTGAATAAAGGAAAAAACAACTGAGATTATGTTATTATGTTTCCAAATCGTTGAAATGATTCTTTACATGGCAATCTCTGCTTTCCATTTTCCCTCTTTTTACTCTCTCCGTTCTCTCTCAGAGGTATTGAGTTGTTCTCTTTGGCTATCTGACTCTCTCTAAGCTCTCCTCTTTTTCTCCCCCCCTCCCTCTCACTCAGGAACTACGTCTCTTCCATGGCTGGGAGGTTGTAATTTGTTACAGGCGGCTGGGCAGGCAGAGAGGTCTCCCTCTTATCTGGACAGGGGATCACCAGGAAAATCATATCAGAGGGAAGGCGTGTTTAAATATAGCCGTAATTGCAGCAATCATTTCTTGCTGTCTCTTCAACCCCCCACCTCCTGCTTTAAAAAAAAAAGCCCCACCCTCTGTTGCCCTTACTTTCTCCAGTCTCCCCATCAGACCTCCATCTCCCCCCCTCCACCGTTCCCAATTCCCCGACGTTTTTCCCCCTGGCTTTTCAGAACAACCTCCCTCTTCCCCAGTGTTTCCTCCTCTAGTATCCAGTTAATCCTGGCTCGTGGTGTGGGCTTGGGGGCTGACAGTTGCATGACAAGGAATGTTTCCCTTTGTAAGAGCCTACTTCCTCCTAGCGCAGTTTTAGCCTAATTGAAATGTTTCCTATTGAGCTCAATCAAGGGGGCAATTACCTAATTATTCGCTTATGCCTAACTCGACCCTGTAGAGAGAGACAGAGATCTAGAGAGAGGAGAGAGGGGTGGAAAGAAGGGGAGAGAGGAAGAGAAGGAATGGAGGAGAGAAGCAGAAATATTGAGATAAATGCAATAAAATGTAAGGAGGAAGCAGGACAAAGGAAATATCGGGCAAAATAAGACTAAGAGCATTTTTCTTTCACTTGAGGGGACAGATTCAGTGTGCACACTGCAAGGAATGCCAATTTTAACCAGCTACTTTTTAATACATAAGGTTGAAAAATCTGATTTTGCTAAACACTAAAAAATAAATAAATTTGACAATCAAAGTGACATTTTGATATTAGTTGGAGTGATCCGCCTCATTTAAAGACATTACCACTTAGATTCTATGGACTGGTTTTACGTGTTTGCAATGGGATTTCAGGAGGATTTCCTTTTTTTTTTTCCCTTTTTTTTTTTACTTGCTTTATGAAAAATTCAATTTCAAGACCAACTTAAGATGCACATTTTTTTTTAGCAGTGCACAGAGGAAAAAGGTGGTTCTTTGAGAAAGCGTCTGGTTTTATGGGCTCATAAGGAAAAGTATTATCAAAGAGAGGAGCGAGGGGGACGGGGGAGACGAGAGGGAGACATTAAAGGAGCTGGAATGTTTTGTCCCAGCTCAGCCGGCCTCCAACACATTTAATAATGAGACAGGTAATAAAACACACTGGCACACGCACCCTCATATACACACACACATATAACACATATCCCAGCAAATGAGAGGACGTGTTTTCATACGTTTTCTTCCAGGCTTTCCTGACATTAAAATAGATTGCCTATGTCATGTTCTGAACCATAATAAACAAAATTTTATAGCTCATTTGAAAATGGAGTATGTTAAAAAGCAATCAGTACATCGTTAAAAGTATCCATCTTGTGCAATGTAAAGCTTTACTTGTGAATAATTTACTTCAGCTCTGTGAATAATGTCCCTCGGCGGTGCGATGGATGGCGTAAATATCAGTACCTGTGTGAGAGGGGCTGTGTATGCTCTGATTTGAATTCTGTCCTTCTTCTCTCTCATCTCTGTAAGCCCGCCTCTATATGCAACTTCAACAAGTGTTGGCTGGGCGACTCTTAAATCAATCATTTAAATATATGGATAAATCAGCGAGCCGTCTGGGTTTAAACACACATGCCGTAGCTTAATTCACCCGAGCAAACGAGCACAGCAGCCATATTTCAGCCAACATGTGCACGACTGTTGTCTAAACAAGCGCTGCGAGGCAGGCCGCAGAGGAGGGTCCTGGCTGGAGGTCATGGAAAGCAGTTATAATGCGTGCACACAAACACATACACACACACAAATACATACACACACACACACACACACACACACACACACACAGACTGTGAAGGGAGTGAAGGCCCTGGCTTGAGGTCATGGAAATCAGTTATAATGCCGCCTTTCACCAGGGAAAATGAGAGGAGCAGCAGATCACAGACAGAAGTTGCTTTCCTGTGACACATATGAGCATATGTACACACACACTAACGCATGTACACGCACACGCATGCTCTATGGCCTTAAAAACACACACAAAAACAGGCAGGCAAACATGTGACGGTCTGATATGCTCTCACACACACAGTCACACTGACCTCTACGGTCCACAGAGAGAAGAAAAATGGAAGCCCACTCTCTCACAGGCTGGGTGGGCTGGTCAGCTGGACTTAGTGGGGCAGTGCATCTGGGAATTCTGCTAAAACGCTTTACACACACACGCAAATACACACTATTTTCACAATTTCATAGAAAACTTCCCATTACGTGCTGAAAGCTAAAAGCGAAAAGCTTAAAAAAATAGGGCAAAAACACAAAGAAACAAAGCAAAAATCTACTTTTTCAACTAGAAATTTAAACGCATGACCATAGGCGCATAAGCATGAGCTGGGAACAGCAAAAGCAGAGGAAAAAGACAGGGAGAGCAGATCTGCGCATCGTCCAGGTGGTCCTTACCCCCGGAGCCTGCATGGGTACTACACTGACTTGAAGGGCAAAACCTGAAACCCATGCAAATGTGATCACCAGAGCTGGTCTTGATTGGGACGGCCGCATATGATTAAATATAATTGCAAAGAACCTTTTCCAAATGCTTCGGTGGTTTTGAAGAAGTAGGAAGGAAGGATTTAAAACAAATTCCCAACTTTTTCAGAGAGAGAAAGGAGGTGTGTGCGCGCGAGCTTGTGAGAAAAAGTGAATTTTGCAAGACAGTCAGGCAGTCACAGAGATAAAAATGCGTTTTACTTCTTTCAAATCAGGGCTGGTTTTTACATGCACACACTGAGCAGGGAGGCTTTACTGGCAGATAAAGTACACTGGGGTTCAGGGGCAGACCCGTCACACTCGGATGATTGATGGCTCAGTCTGAATGCTTAAGTCAACAGAGCATGAGCACGTCCCAGCAGCCCAGCCTAGGCCTTCCACTCAGCACCTATTTAAGGGTCAGGTGCTTCAGAACACACTCACTGTGCAACTGCTGCCATTATCTTATCAAAGCCTGCAGTGAAGTAAAGAAACAGGGAATCACCGCTCAATTCTAAAAACTGTGGCGTGCATAATATATTGACCTTTTAATGATAATTACTAATTTTTATGCTTTAAAAAAAATAGAATTTAATTATTATTATTGTCCATGTGTACAATAATACCTCCACCGTGGAGGTTATGTTTTAGGTTTGGTTTGTTTGTTCCATGGCAGGATTACAGAAATAATACAGCCCTATTTCTGCAACACAACTAATTAAAAAGTTTGGCACAGCCCAATGTGAAATTCCATCTGTGTCTTTGCAAATCGAATGGATATTTTCCAAAAGTAGTACAAAGACATTTTTCAGTGCTCAATGTGATGTCTTCAAAAACACACATCATAATTCCACAATTTTTGTCACTTGAATAATATTTTGGCCCTGAAAAAAAAAGTTTCTCCATCAGCTTTACAATGAAGATGCAGTTGAAGAAAAATTCTGTCAAGGTTTGTATTTCTTGTTATGAATGTATTTTTTTCACTAGTTTCAAGTCACAATTTGATCTCATATCTCTTTGCACCAACCAGAATTTATTCATATTTATTAGAATAATATTTTAATGAAAATATGATGACATGGGTTGCTTGCTTATGTTGTCAGATTTTGCAAGTTAAGAATGTTTTATTCCAAACTTTAACTTTGAGATTGCTGCACATCTAGTAATGAATAGTTTAAGAAATACTTAAGATTCAAAACAAAATTTTATCAGGCTCTAACACTATATTAGTATGAAGATGGACTGAAATATGAGCATTTCAAGCAGGTGTGGGTGAGCAGAGATGGAAAACATTTTGTGTGTGAATTCGCATGCATGTTCCTGTGCATGTTTGTATAGAACCTTCCATTGTGTGAGGAAGGATTTAGAAGGTTCTGGGTCACTTGCTTCAGGGGGCAGGTGTCCACCCTTCTGATCTGTGGGCTGTTCCACTTCAACACCTTGTCACCAAACCCCCCAAAGCCTCCTCCAAACTCTCCACCCACTTTCCACTCCATCATGTCATAAAAGAATCCAGGTGAGAAATATGTCTCTTTTCCAATGAATTTTAAGTACTTCAACTCCCATGTCACACTGGGTTGTAATTAGAAATGCGTATTTCCTCTTCTACATCTGGGGGACATGAGTGTGTTTACAGTTCAGCGGGAGGCCTCCCATTGTTTTAAGGAAAACCTGAGTCTTGTTTTGGCCATCTTTTATGACAACATTTCACTTTACAAGGGAGTGCATTAAGGAAAGTTACAGAAGCGGTCAGACAAACGGATGATAATTTCGTTTGGGTAATATAGTTAAACCGGGAATTTGTTTACAACCTGTCTGACCACTTGTGCTTCTTGTTGTAATGGACTCCTTTGTATGTTTAGAGATGAAACTAAAAACCCCAGACATAAAGTTAGTTGGTAGATTTTTTTAAATAACATATATAAAAATAAGACCCAAGTTTTAAAAATTCTACTTTACTTGAATATAAGGCTGTTGTGGGGACTGAACCTGTGCTTTATTGTTTATATCCTGATCTCATGAACTACCAGGCCACCCTGTCAGAAGCATAATGTGCAAAATATATAAACAGTAAAAGTTATCAAACATTTTGGAGATGATGGACAACAACAAAAGCGTTCTGGAAAGTCACCCAGAAATGCCTCAAAGTTGCATTATGATCTTTACCCCTTACACATGTCAAACCTACAAAAATGAAACACAGATGCACTACAAATACACTCATACATCTGAGTCTTCAGTGGGGTTCAGTGCAGATTGGCGACATCGCCGAGGCAGCACTGAGAGTGTGTTTAAACAAAGTAAAATTCAATTGTGGAGATGTAGCTGGAGTTTGAAATTTGGTCCATGTGCTGTGCAAACATGTGTTTAAAATGCAGTAGATATGTACATATACAATGGCGCAACCCCCAGAAAGAGAAAAAGAAACAGAAAGAGAGAGAAGCAGAAATAGAGTCAGGAAGTTAAGAGAAGGAGACAAATCCAGACAGAAATGGTCCTGTGGTCTGAGTCATTTTCATCAGTGTGTTTGTCTTCCACTACAAATGAATGGCAGATGCTACAAGGTGGGCTACTAACAACAGCAGGGCCGCTACAACAAATAGCACACGCACACTCATCACCGCACTATTCAGATTTATCTCTATGATACAGTGGTGCTGCAGTCTCCATTTGATTAGGAGCAGGCCTGACTCAGCTGTGAGCAGATAAGCTTTGAGGGGCGGAAGACGAGGATACTGAGTTAGCTTTGACATGCTGTAGGTCTTGGCTGGAGCGAAGCCCAATAAATCGCCTGGATTTCAGGCTCTGTCATGGTTCCACCCAGCCCTGTGTGTATGTATGTATGTGTGTGTGCATGTCGAGGCCTATTTGCAGATGTCTCCCCAATAGGCGTACAACTCTGACAGGACCTACACACCCCTGCATATGTGAGCATACTGTATGCATGTGCATGCCCAAAAGTGTCTTGTGTGTGTGTATGTGTGTGTGTGTGCGTCTTCCTGTGGGGCCTGCAGCTGTGACAGGACCTACATCACAACACAAACATCAGGAAAATAGCTCAGAACACAATCACTGGATCACACAAGATCAGATTCAGTGACTCAGCAGGGGCCTGGGGAGCACTAACGAAACAATCACATGTAGACAAAACACACAGACGTGCACACGCAAACACGCATGACAGGAACAGCATTTAACCTTCACTCTGCGGGGGGAATCTCGTCTCTGATTTCCCCAATTTCCCCCCGTTGATTCACTCGCTGTTGGAGCCAGATGAGGACGAGGATGGCACAACAAAGGCTGGCGCTCTTGATCTTCCTCCTGGTCATCAGTGTCCACATCTTCATCCAGACCAACCCCCCCCCCCCCGCTTCTCACTCACCCACTGCCACCCCTCGCCCCCATGGGTTGGGTGCCTCCCAGCTGCAGCCCAGCTCGTCCTGATTGCGCCTGATTTGGGTTAAGTGATTATTACCCTGCTGCGGTTTTGGTAGGGACTCTCCCACAGGCTGGAAACAAGGAAGGAGGGAGACCTCTCCCTCTTAAACACACACACACACACACCCTGTCTGTTTAGGTGTGTATCTAAGAGAGGACAGAAACAGAGAGCCTGCCTGAAGGGAAAAGATGACTGTAAACACACATGACAAGAAGACAGACATCAGAGAAGTGTGAGAGAGAGAGAGAGAGAGAGAGAGAGAGAGAGAGAGAGAGAGAGAGAGAGAGAGAGAGAGAGAGAGAGAGAGAGAGAGAGAGAGAGAGAGAGAGAGAGAGAGAAAGTTAGTCTATCCCAACTTAGCACAAATTTGAACAAAACTTCCAGAAAATAGAGCTTAGCACCTTTCCATCCACTACTTATCCGTTAATATTAGGAGTTGGGCTCTTTGAAAATAATTCTTCCAGTCAGATGCTATTTAACCAATGCAATCCAAGACAATTAGATGACATCCTCAAAAGAGCTCCACTCAAGCACCAAAACATAAAAATCCAAGTGAAAATCATAAAGGAAAAAAAATATTATGTCTGTTTCATGATTTAATTTCAGGAATATTGAAGTCTCCTAATTGCCCCACACAGATCTACTGTTTGTCTGCTGCCATTTTAGTAATCTAAATCTGATCTGTACATATAATCTGCAACATATAATTGTACTTACACCCCATTTTTGTGTTCGCGATATGTCAGGAAAGCCTGGAGGGCAAAATTTGGCAAAATTTGGACTTAAGGTGCTTACAACCTACAGTAATAGCTCCATCCCCTTTATTACTAGAAATCACCAAATAGCACTGCTGTTTGTTTATGTGGAATCAGTATGCGACTTAAAGAACACACACGCAGACACAAACACTCAGACAGGTAACCTGACCTATTCATCATTTAAGTTAAGTCATTTCAGGAGCAGATCTATATCCAAGCAAATACTATTACTCAGGAGATTCCTGTGTAACATCAAACTCATTGATATTCAAGAATTTCTTAATTTTTCTTACTGAACTGTTGGAATTGTATTATTAACACATTCTGCCCTACGACATAAAGCACATAAATTTAAAAAAAAATTCAGAGAAAAACAAAACAGAAAAAAACAGAATTTGTCCCTACATAGGTCCCTACAGGTGGATGGAATTATACTGAGTGAAAGAAAGACTGGAAAAGAGAAAAATACATCATGGAAAAAACGGTATAGAAGTATACATACCTATCACAAAAAACTTCAGCACCACACACACACAGACACAGACACAGACACACACAGACACAGACACAGACACAGACACAGACACAGACACAGACACACACAGACACACACAGACACACACAGACACACACACACACACACTAAAGAGACCATATAGCATAGTAACAGGGACGTTACAGGAGAAGCGTGGAGGGAGGGAAAAAGCGAAAATGTTCCAAACACATATTTATGACCCGGAGTTAAACTGTCTCTCACTCTGTAATTCTCAGAGCTTTTTACTGCAGGCTGGGGGTGAACAAAGTGCACATTCTGTTATTCTACCGTCCGTCTCGTCTTACATCCACCCATCAGATTTAGGGCTGAGGTTTCAGGGCCTCCGCTACAGAGACTCTGGGCCTTCACTGCATTAGGAACACCCTGAAAATTGGGTAGAGTTCAGGATGGGTTGCTATTCATATTCTCTTTTTCTGATTCGCTATTTCTGGAGAGATGGTGCAGTTTCCATGGTCAATTTCTGTCCGTGTATTTGCTAAAATGTTACATTCTGGGGGATATTGGGTTCAAGTCATTCAGACTTTAATTTGTGACTCGTAAGAATAAATGACAAAATCCTAACTTTGGTTTGCCCTGAACCTTTTAAAAGCCAAAAACTTCTGCCTTGCAGCTCATAGGACAGTAGTTTTTATCTAACATCTTTAGCCAGCAGTAAGATGCTTTTAATTTAATCTGTGGTTATTTTAGGATTTCATGCAGTGCCACTTGTAGAATCCCAAAACATTTCCCCATCTCCTTCTCCAAATCACAAGCAGAATTTTTGCTTAATATACCCGTCCTATCAGATGTTCCTATCGTTATGAATTCAAGGTGTCCTGAGTTCACATCGAAGATAATGAGTGAACAGCTGCAGTCCAGCTTTGGCTCCCTGAACGTACCCTATTTCAGGCCATACAGCTCCCAGCTAAGATACTCGGCCCAGCAGCAGATGAAAAGAGAAACAGCAATGAGTTCAAAATGAATCCACACAGAACTTCAGAACGGCAGGGAGCCAAAAAACACACCATAATCTAAAACATACCAATTTAATCATGGTGGGAAAGATTCAACAAGGCATGCACACCTGCTCCACCGAGCACTTACACACGGGAGGGATATTTCACAAGTCGAACAATGAATTTTAATCATGTGGCTGCAGTGGACAGAATGCAAAGTTACTGTCAAGGCCAAAAGTAGTTTCATCTATGGAAATATATATATGCATTACCAAAATGATCTTAAACACAGCTGAGTGGCATAACAGATGGTGTTATTTCAATACAGATCCTTAGAAGGAGTAACTGAATATAGTATGTTAGGCTTCATGCTACTATGTTACACTCTCGATACGTCACTACAGCAGACACCCTGATATTTTATCAATGCTCCTTTTTGATAAAATATATGAAGCCTAAATGTACACAAATGTTGACACCATGTGTACGAAAATAATAGTTTCACAACTCTTTTTCAATACTTTATACCACATTTTAATCTTTTCTAAGGTTTTTCAGGGTTTGCACAACTTTTTACGAGTAAAATTCAAGCACTTCTCAAGCCCTTTCAAGGTACCTTAATGAAGAATTGTGCTCATCATTTAATTTAGATGGAAATCAAAATTAAATTGTGCCATTGTGTATGCATGGTCATCTACAGTCATCATGCCACTGTTTTAATTGTTTTGTGACAAAAAGTTTTCAAAGCTGTAGAAAACTCAACATGTTTCAGGTTATTTTAGTAAAAGGTAAAAAAGGCTTTCTAAACAGTTTCCTGTCTGAATTCTGGTGTGATATTTTTCTGTTTTTAAAGTATGTGTTTAACAACTCAACAATGGAGAACAAAGTCAAAAATGAAAATTGTATTTTTTTTTTCTTACTCTGCTTTTTAAATGCCATTAAATTTCAAGTGGCATTAATTTCATTATTTTGAATAATCCACAAATTGCAAGACTGCAAAACTACACACAAAGAGCCAAGACACTTTCAATGAAAACTCTCTTACCACATAGTACATAGAGGCAAGACGAGTTTAAAAATGTTGTTACATGTTGAAAATCATCAAATGAAGAGTACTAAACCTGGTTCAAACACAGACAAGATAAGAATTGATGCAGTTAAGCAAAAAGGTCCACCAGGAACCTTAGCCATAGATAATTATCCACTTCACCTTCCTGTTATTAGACCACAGCACAACTTAAGAAATCATCCGAGTGACTTTTATCCATCATTGAATCTGTGGCATTTGTATTGACATTGCTCATTATTACATAGTTAAATACATCCACACAAAGCAGCTTAAACACGCATGAAGAGATGCGCCAGCCTCTGATGCTAAAAGTGCAGTTCAGTGTAATGGAACAACATATGTTAAGATGGTACTAATGAGCGGGATGGGGATGCATGAGATGATTCTCAGCCTTGTGGAGTGCGGGCACAGATCCTGAGGCCTAATTACACACACCAAAAACATGGTGTGAAGTTTTTGAGGAGCAAATTGGTCTGCTTTTAATTATGTAGAAAAGCAGTTGGACATTAAGGCAGGAATGTAGGGTGTGAATAGATTCTTCAGCAGCAACTAATTTCAGATGTTTACCACGCATGAGCGGTTTTAAAAGTTGAAAATTGTGCAACAAAGTGAAAAACATAACTCTAAATATTATGGTTGTTTTTTGGGAGATTAAGTTAGACAAGAAATTAATTATGTTTGACATTGATCGTGTGGCATACGGCTATAAATATACAAACTGTACAGCCACTGTTCTGCAACACTCTTTGAATGTGTGTCCTGTACCATTACAAAGCTTTCATTCTCTTTTCATCAGACAGCAGGACTAAAATCATGACAGGCTGAAGTAGTACTGTACAAAAATATATTTACGCAGATGTTTAAGTTGGATCATTGCTATGGAAACAAAGTGTTTGCATTGCTACTGTAGTGTGTGTTTTTCCTGACTCACCCCACCTCTGTAAGTGTATCTATAGAGACCTATGACAGCATGAAATTAGACTGAACTCATACCAGTGGATCCTGAATATACAGTAGTGTATTCACAAGCAAAGCAATCTATGACACTGGGCCACTGGGGAAATGGCACAATACTGCACACTGTTGTCCAAACAAGGGCAGAGGAGAGAGAAAACATCAACTGAGAAGGGGGGAACCCAGACCACCAGGGTTATCCTCCCCCTCCATATTTACTTAAACTTTCATGGTTTGGCTCAGGTCCTACAGGGCCATCTTTCACCCCACGTTTTCCCCTTCTTCACACCCAAAAACAGCATGCAGTGCAAGAGGTTTCCTGTAGCAGCCGTCTGACTAACATGTACATCCTAAACACACACACACACACACACACACACACACACACACACACACACACACACACACACACACACACACACACACACACACACACACACACACACACACACACACACACACACACACACACACACACACACACGGTAAATAATCCTCCTTGGTCAGTCTGACCTGTGGGTAAGGTCAAGCAAACGTGAATGTTTCTCATCGAGGGTTTTACATCAATGCAAGATAGGCTTGCTGCTGTACAAGGTGTTACCAGCGTTACATTTAGAATTGCGAAGGGGCGGAAAATGTTAAATAATATAAATTTCCAAAAACTTTGCATGGGAAGTAAAGCTGGGAAATTTTGGAACAATTCAAAATTAAAACAAAACATGACATTTCAACAGATTTTCTTTGTAAGTAGAACTAGAACAAATTTTTAGTATAAGTAAACAAAGTAGTACAAATATTGAATGTCATCATTTAATAGCTTTGCTTGTAAAATGGCCCCGTTTAAAAAAAACACTTTTTGTCGGCCGTTTTTGCCATTTCATTGATTATTACTTCAGCCTCCCTCTTTGATGGAGTGTGGACATTCACACAGCTCCAAAACCGTTCTCCTTTAGACGTGTTTGGAGGTCGTACCAATTTGTTTATTTCAAGCATACCTTAAACTTATATCAAGACATTTGATTCAGGTTTTTAAAAGACACCAGCTAGGGCCACATGCATCAACATGCAAATAAGGGCTTCTGAAAGGCAGGAAGATGGACAGCCTCCCTGTCTGTCTGGGTAAGGCAGCTTACTGCTGGGGGAGGAATGCTGTGTGTTCCCACCCTCCCAGGAGACCTGAGACCAGGACGTTTGCTTGTTGTTCTACAATCCCCTGAGATTCCCCTCACTGCCTATCACAGCAACAAAACGACTAAAATCACTGAAAAGCATTCGGATCATGACATCACGTCAGAAACCACCAGTCTGTGTGTTTTCTTGTGGTGTGTGGAGGTGTTCTCACTCATGTCTGAAGCAAGACCTCCTTGACTGAGTGTGTGTCTGTTAGTGCACATCTTCACTCTCCCACACACGCCTCCGTACGATACAGACTTCCTACAGAGGTCTTGTGCTTTGACAGAGAAGGTTAAAGGGGGGGGGCAAGTTTTTTTTCTGGCTGTGGAAAATAGAGGCAAGTTTTATGACCCATGTTCCCTGTCCTCCTGTAAAAATCACACCAGCCGCTTTCCAGTGTTGCAGCATCATCAGTTGCTCAGCCAATGAAAACAATGGAGCGTGTGGAGAAGAAACAAGGCAAACAAAGAGGAGAAAAAAAGGCCTCTTGGAAGGAAATACCTGTAGGTCTACTTTATACATATACATCATCCTTTCCCTCCCCATCAGACTCTGAGGTAGACCCCTTACCTTCTCACACACATGTAGAAATCTTTAAGACTCACAGCCTGAGAGAAGTTCTCATGGGTTTTCAGTGGCAATCCAACCTGGCAATCTTCCAAAGCTCTCAGCAGGCACTTTGTTTTGCGGAGGGGGGTCTTTTGGGTCAAACCCAACAAAGATGCATCACTGCATGGGCCCACCACGTGTGGGTGGATAACTGGGCAGAGTTTTGTAATTCCATATAACGAAAAGTAGAGCTGCCAGGCTACTCTGCCTTTCGCCCTAATTGTGATTGTCAAACTCTCTATTGAATTATGTGACGAGAGGGGGAATGCATGTCTCTACTAAGCCTTGAAGATGAGAGAGCAGGAAATGCCAAAGTGGCTGTCCTGTGAGGTCCTGTCTGTAGAGGTCGGATGAAGACATGCATTGTGTGTATGATTCATATGCCACATTATATTAGTGTACAACAAGGGCTGAAAGAAGGCAGATTGGCTTGGAACGCTTCAGGAAAGGGACAAGGCATTTGTATTCTTCTGCGCTGGTAATACATGGTAACAAGGGTGATTTGCACAGCTAAATCAAAACCAAGTGATGGTGACATTGAAGCCCAATGCATCTTAAGATGATGAAGCTCTTCGGTGTGTTTCGCATCGAAGCCCACTGCAATCCATTTGCTTCTCAGGAGACTCAGTCACTCGAGGTAACATTAAGAGTTAGTTAACCTGTGAGAGCGTGCTTGAACCCTAATGCGCTGCAGATGTATCCATCTTAGAAGTCACACATTTTATTGAAAAGCTTGCTGCACTGCTGCTTCTCTTGTCCCTCAAAGGAAATGTTAACAGATTCAGAATTTATCTGGGGGATGAAAGGAATGACGCTGCAAATACTTTGATGAAGACACACACGTTTTGCGTTACAACAACATGACTGTTCAGTTATTTGAGAACATTTAAGAAAGAACAGGCTGCAAGTCGCTAAGGCAGCACTAATGCAGTATAGGTGCAAGATGGATGCATGATACGGGACTTCTGTTAAGGTTTCCAATGGACATGCCTGCCAGGCAGTCACATTACTCATGTAGTTGGAAGGTCTATTATAAAATTGGCTACGCATTACAGAGACCTAATGTGGGCTCCTGGCAGTCCTGTGCACTGCCTGCGGTGAGGCTATCTAACACAGTCAGTGGGATTTATCTGCTGTTATGATCAGACCCACAGCAAAGCTGCCTAAACACAGCTTATCTCCCCCTGCATCCCAGATCACATGCAGCCCACAGAAAAAGGTTTGAAAGAACGATCAAGATGTGCGAACAAATCCCAATCAGATGATTCAACCTGAAATCAGACGAGAAAGCAAAATCTAGACCTGACAAGCACCTCTAATTCTTCATCAAATCCTCCCCCCCTTCCAGGCTCCTCCTCATGCCCCCTTCCCTCGCTCAGACCCCCTCCCCTGCTCCCTCCCTGGCTCCATTGCTCCAGGAGATCCTATCATTTCTCCCGCAGACTAGATTTCTTGGGTGACTTCAAAGCTTGTTCACTAAGTGTTTAGAAGAATGCAATGGAAACAGGAAAATAATGTTCTGATTTCTGTAAACTTTATAACATCTGCTTTTGCTTAGTGCTGGTGCAGTGTGAAGCAGGAGCTTCATACTGTGTTCAGTTTGGGACATTTTTTTCCCACAGTTTAAACGGCATCTTGCACAGTGTGCATGATGGGAAGGGTGAAAATAGTATTTTGACTATAAAGAATGTATTCTTAATGGTTACAAAAATGACATTAATGAAGCTTTGGTAGGATAAAAAGATTGTTTTTACGCCAGGCAGCTTCATTTGCTCCCATTTTCATCCATGACACAGACCATTTGAAAAGCAGGTGAGGATGAATCCCACAAGAAAGGTAATAGTTTAACCCTCTAAGACCTAATTTCCATCACTGTTTGTATAACCTTCATCTTCTGAGAATTCAGAGGATGCAATGAGTATATTTCCACTGAGAGGGAAAGAACCAGGCGAGGCTTTGCTTGTGTCCCAAAAGGCCTGTGAGTAATGTTGCTGGCACCGTACAAGCATACACACAGACTAACGCTACCTCCTTGTGTATACACAAGATGACAAGCCGTTTTTAGGGCCAGGCCAGATAACTCCATCACAATCTCCCCATGCTAACAGGGCAGCATGACAAGAGCGCCGTGTATACACACACAGCATCCGACTGGCAGCCTCAGGGCTCCTGTCTCCTTTCCCCTAACTCAATCATGCTCGGGTTTCACTCTCGCCCATCCGAGGCTAACTCGCTTCCTCTCTCTATCCCCTCACACTACCCCCCATCCTTAAAATCCTGAACCCACATCCCACCCATACAGTATCAGTTCCTAGTCCAATATATATGCATGTTAAGAAAAGGCAAGGCTTATAGGAAATGCTTTTTCAGATTTCATCATCCAAAAAATATTTTAAAATTGCGTATATTTTAGGGATAAGTAGCGGCCTGTGTAGCCTTCACTGCTTTCTGCATTTGTTCCAAAAGTTTAAAATACAAGGAGACAGAGAAGCCAGAGCCATTTTTAACAGGATCAAGTCCTACACCAACAAGGACACTCAAGAGGCTTCATAGACAGCAGCCGTAAACACTAAATTCTCCATTAACATAGTTAAAAAGGAAAAAATCCTCCCTAAATTACTTTGACACTGCTATAGAAAAATAACTATTGGCAATACACCTTGCACTTCTCCATTTCATTGTTTGGTTGTATATTTCCCATATTCCATTGAAAGTGCCAAAATACCAAACACATTAAGTCACATTGAGCTACAGTATTTCCAGTGCAGCTACAAAAGGTGTTTGCCAAGTCTGCAAGGAAATGGTTCAGCTATTTAAAACATCAAATGTCAGATTTTGGTGTAAGTTTCTCACAGTTAAAGAACGGGAGCATCTTTCTTAAGGCCTCATCAGGGAGGAAGAGACCATATCCTCACTGACAGCAGCCTCAATAAACCACAATGCAAAGAGATACAGACTTGTCTTTTTAACAAGACGCAAAAACACAGACTCCCTGACCTGACAGTGTTGGCTTACATACACACAGAAGTCTTGTTCTCAGAGAACAGTACTTTCATCAGATGGGCTGGACTTTTATGGCCAAAACTCCAACACAAAACACTGTAAATATTTAACTCAAAGCTGAATTCAACTTAAGCCAAGCTTTCCAAGTTGTCAAAAGACAATAACAGACGTACAGGTAAATTACCAACTTAAAAAATGACTGTACTGGTGTTTTTTGAACATTTTAAGCCAATTTAGAACAGCTACTCCAGTGCTGACTCTGCTTGTTTTTTCAAGAATAGTGCAAAACAAACTTGTTTGACATAGGAAGTCCAGCAGTGGAAGTCTGTTTATTTTTTGTCATATATTGCTTCATGATTGTTTTGTTGTAATAGTAAGAAGCTTTCAAATTAGACAATAAATAACATAATTTTTACAAAAATAAATTATGTTGGATAATGTCTACAACGCACTTAAAGACTGGCGATGTTGCAGGGTCACCTTTGCAACTAAATTCCTTTTAAAATGATTTCCAATCCTGTTCCTGGTGGAAATTTACAAGAAGAAAAACTGTTCAACAATGGACCAGAAACAGAAGCATGTTTTGGCCACAGATGCCTTGTGTTTGAAGTGGTTAGTTCTGAAAAAGAAATATCCTCTTTCCAACAGAACTGAAACTTGTTCACATGCATGCCGCCCAGATTCCCTTTCACATCTACATTCTACCCGGCTTCCTCCCTCCTGTTCGGTGCAAAGAAAGAGCGCCCATTGGTTGCTGATAAAGTTCATACCATTTAATTTCACTATTTGTATGAGCCAAGACCAAAAACATACGAAAATAATAAACATGTTTGATTTTATTGTGAGGTCAAGACGAGAAAAGACTTCCGACAGCTTGGAGTATGTTTTATGAACACCTTACATTGAATGATTTAGATCCCAGGAACGTGCCACATCTCTGAATTTGTTGGTCTGGCTAAACCTTGTGTACCTATCCAGGGTGTTTCCTATCTCTTGTGATTTATAGAAAAAAAAAAGTAAATGCATTGGACAGAGTGACACTGGTTTGGGGATTTCTTCCCTGAAATTTAACAGTATATTTCAATAATCTTTTGCTTCTAAAGCAGACCACTGGAGGTACTCAGAGGTTAACTCAAGCTGAACTAGGCCACAAGTGGGGGAACCCAAATCCTTGTCAGGTCTGTGTGCCTGTGTGAGGTTGAACATGTGCTGGGTCCACCCTGTTCGACCCTGCTCTGTTCTCTGTTAGCTAAGACTTCACACATTTACTTGCAGAAACGATGACAATGCCATTTTGTTTACAGCATTGTTGTACTGCACGTGTTGAAGGGTTAATGACTTGCAGATGCAGTGTCAGGTTTGTTTCTAGGATGAGAAACTAACAGGGTAAGGGTGTTAAACACAGGACATGTTTTGAGGGTCAAGCATGTTGTCAGACTTGGTGCAACATGCCAGGCACTGAGTATGCGGTCCAATGTGGAATATACACATGTGTTGACTTGGCTCTGGTGCAGGAATAATCTCAGTCACCTGTATGTATAACTATGTTAGTTTCACATATGTACACTGGTCAAGGCAAGCACCAATACATAGCTGGCAGGCTTTACAGGCCTCACGGTTTCTTAAACTAATTTCCTCACCATTTCTTTCCTCTTTTCCAAAATATTCCTGCTGCAGAAAAAAACAGCAAATGAGAAAAAATAAAAATGTGGAGGAGAAGGAGGCAAAAACAAATTAAGGTTAGCAACAATGAGAGGGAGCAACACACTAAGTGCCGACCTCAGGAGTCAGGCAGATGTAGACTTCAGTTAGGGAAGATACTGACACGCCAGTTCTGTGGATTCTATGGATTGAAGTTAAGTAAAATCGTCACCAAGCCTACCACTCAGTCTGAGAAAACTGATGTATGGCGTCTTCTAGGGTTGGGCCAATGGATGAAACCATCATCCATGGCTGATGGCTGACAGTCATCACACACTGAGCCCAATATCATAATTTAAAAGCCCTGTTCCCCCTTTTGTATAATCAGAATTCTCTACTTTATTAAGAAATTCATACATTTTTTATTCAAACTCATCATATGGACCCCATCCTCCAAACAATAATCCTCTATCGTGATGTTTCACACATCGCCATATGCAAGTTTGGTAAACATCCCCCAACCCTAATGTTTTCTGTGGCTTTTGAGGGAGCTCTTCGTGTCAGAAAAAAAAAAAGATATTGTAATTTTGGGACTACAAAGTTATAGCATTTAGTGTTAGAAAACTAGGGGTTTGGAGTTTGAAAGATTAAATCATTTTCCTGACAGGGGGGTCAAATCCTACATTTGTGTTAATGTAATTACGAGTTTCTGAATTATAACTAGTGTTCACTTCATCTTGGTCATAATAACGACTGGACAGCTCTGACATATCTGACTTATATTCAATTCAATATATTCAAAGTGCCTGACAGCCAAACAAATATAGACTCAGTTTAATACAGGTGTTTATATGTGACTAAAAGCAAATTTGATCAATGAAGTGTTCTATTGTCGTCAATCCACACTCGTCACACATCAATTTTGTGATAACACAATCTGTTTGATGACATGACTACTATCTCTACCTTTCATTCCATGTGATGTGTTGAAATTGTATTTAATCTATTTGTGTTAGTCAGTGATCAATTAAATCTGGCTTTTGATTGATTCAAATTTTAAAAAAACATACACGTTTGTCTTGAAGTAAGCTCAGACATTATATGTCATTGCAGAAGAAAGAGCTGTTAAGGTTTACCACTGCCTACAAAATGTTCCTTAAAATATAGTTCAACATTTGAAAAGTGAAATTTGCAGCATAAGAGGAGAGTGAACATGATGTAGTTTCTAGAGGAAAGCACAAGCAATGACCCTAATAGCCATCTTTTGCAGTTGACCATGTCTGTCAGGCTGCAGGGGAGGAGTTTAAGAGCTGCTAATCTTCCCTGGTCAAGACTCACTGGATAAACATTAATTTCATGGCTAGTTGGACTCAGGTTGTGTCTGTTCCAATTGGCCTGGAGGAAAAAAAGTGACATCTTCATTTTCCAATGGCCAGGTCTCCCTCTGTCACCCACGGTTCCTCTCCTCAAACCTCTCCATCCAGGTTCAGCCATTTGTTTCCTGCCCTGGACGCCCACTACCGTGATAAATCGGTCCAAGCTCCATTCAATTACGCCCAAAGTGCGAAGACGCAGGAACAATGGAAACTGGCCTCAGCCGTGTGGTGCAGACCCTCAGCATTCTTCGCAACAATTTAGTCTAATTAGCATCAACTCCTGCCCCATCCATCATACTCCTCAAGAAACATAAACAAACTGTCAGCTCTAGCGTAACAAACAGATCGCCCAGCTACTTAGCACAAATTATTCTTACATGAAACACAGCTTCTCAGGCAACCTTCCCCCCCTTCAGGCCATCTGGGGGAATGGAGAGCTATTAAAATTGAAGACATATGTTTCAGTCAAGTTCAACTCTCCAGAGTGCCACAGTGGACACAGTGACAGTTTCCTCTGTTGGCTAGGCTCTGATGGGCTGGGGCTGCAGGACTGAATGGGGTGTGGTGACCAGGATCTGAAGGGTGTGTGCATGCATTTGTGTGTGTTTGTATAAAATATATACATGTATGTGCATGCCTTTGCTTTGACTCAATATTGTTGCATATATATATATATATATATATATATATATATATACATATATATATATACATATATATATATATACATATATATATATATATATATATATATGAGATGGTTGTTAAAACAAAATGAAGATGTGGGTCATGCCTTCACCATCCAAGGATTATCACTCCGGTACATTTCTGCTGACAAGGGAGCATAAATCGTTAGAACAACGGTTATGGTGGCATTTGCATCCAGAATATGTCCGTTAGTGGCTGCACTCACGAGACAGAACCAACGTTGAGATCCATAAACATTACGTCACGTTTATTCAGTCTTGAATTCAGAGGTGTTAGACCCCAAATGAGAAGCCAACAAAAACGTTTCAAGACCAGACACAAATTGTTGATGATCTTCTAGTTTCCCATGATACCAGTATTTTACCAGTAGCTTTAAAACTAAATCTATAGCCTCTGGAAGAAAAAAGTCAACAAAAAGTGCCAACGGTCTAAATGCCAGGGAGCTAAA
This sequence comes from Centropristis striata, assembly GCF_030273125.1. Classification (NCBI taxonomy): domain Eukaryota; kingdom Metazoa; phylum Chordata; class Actinopteri; order Perciformes; family Serranidae; genus Centropristis; species Centropristis striata. The sequence continues at coordinate 9,360,036 of NC_081532.1, forward strand.
TGAAGCAAAGTGTTTCTCCCCGTTAATTTCACTTGAGTCACTAAACACATTTCCCTGCACCTTTTTAATGTCCATATAAGAGGGGGGAAGTGGGGAGTAAAATATCACAACAAAGTTTTTATGCTTGGCTGATGGAAAAGCTGATGCATCAATAAAACATTTCATACATTTTGATGGAAACTCTAACTAAAAATATTTTCGATCATATTAAAAGTTGTTTTCATCATTCCAGCTTCAATATTACTGAGTTCTGCTTGGGAAAATGCCAGGTCATGGAGAGGATTTTTCAAAATCAGTATCCCTTTAAATGCCAAAAACAACACATTCTCAGACACTGTCAGGATATTCCTGCCTTGAGGAAGAATTTAAATTGCCTGGCAGTGATTGTAGGCACAGACTACACAAACGAGGAGGTTAAACAATCAACACTTAACAAAACTAAACCACTTTTTGATCACATTTCAAGCTTTGTGTTTGATTGTGTTTTAAGAGCCTGTCTGACACACCCAGGAAATGCGGTAACCAAATTTAAAAACACTCTGTCCTAAGGCACACATGCTGTGGCTGCATTAAAATACAACTTAACACATTCTTCTCACATTTATCTTGGTGCTTCTATGATAAACAGCTGTAAATAAATTAGCTAATGAATTCAGAATAAAAAATGTCTTGTAAAAATTAAAACAGTGTTTTAATAAAAAAAATGTTAAAAAAAACACAGCACTGCTGATTGGTGTAAACTGGACTACGTTATACAGCAAACTTGCTTTAGAGTGACCATGTGCCGTACTGGAGCTCCACCAACTCTCCACTGCAGACAAACCCCTCCCGTCCTACACGGACCATGCTTAATTTGTCAATTTTCCATTTCCTTTTTGATGTTCTGCAGAGTGTGAAATGCTTCACTAATTATCTAGGAAGTTTGGCAGGCCAGGCTTGTTGTTTTTAGAGAGCTGATGGCAAGCCTCACTCATCCCAGAGAAGAAGGAACTGTGCAAACTCACAATGACAAATAAAGCAGACCTCCCCGTGCCTCTCTGTTAACAGCTAAAAATGTTCAACAAAATAACAAAATTGAGCTAAACGAAACGTCAGCACCAGCGCTCATTTTTCTTCCCTCCCTTAAATGTACTTATTCCACATTAAACACACCACAGTGTGGGGGGAAAGTCTCAAACCAAAACCATAGGAGCTGAGAGAGGCTTTGACAGGCAGACTGCAGACGAGTTGGATGCCGGAGCCAAGGTGAGAGCGGAGGGTTATTCTAATCAAGCTAATTCCCTCCAAACCTCAAAATGATGTCATCCAGTGTTTGCTCATTAGAGATTCTTGTCAGGAGGCCAAGACTAATTCTCATTCACTCATGAATGCTTCTTCTTCTCTCTCTTCTCACAGGACAAATTTAAACATCTACACTGTATGAAATTATGGAAGGGAGGGGATCGACTTCACCAGAATGACTAATAAATGGATTACATTTGTCATATAGTCAGCTCACTGTGCCTGATGAAATGGTGCTTGATTCACCTACATGCAAAAACGCCCGCTTCCAACCTCACTTTCCCACAAAGCTCAATTTTTCATGTAGTGGGTTTAAATGCAGGGCTTTCTGCCCCGTTTCGTTCCTGATGGGCATCACTCACAAGCCGTTAAGCTTCTGAACTGCTCTCTGGCCCCAACTGTCAGTACTGTGACTCAGCTTGTAGAGTGATCCTCAGATCGAATGCACAAATGGATCAGAAGGAGGATTGGACAGTGCCAGACTTCCCCTGTGCCTTCTCTTTTGGTCCTTTGTTGCCACAAAAAATCTTTCTGTTCTCTCATTTTTCATCCTCTCTCCACTGCTGTTTAGCAAGACAGGCACAGCATAAAGGTGGATTGTGTACTTAAATCTCGCCACGTCCATGCACTCACTGACATTTTAACAATCCCAACTAGGGCTACAACTGATAATTATTTTAATTATCAATTACTCTGCCAACGATTTTCTAAATTAATGGTTTGGTCTATAAAATGTCCAACCGACCAAAACCCCAAACTCTCTTGACTATCATGGCAGGCTCCAAAAACCATTAATAAAAAAACTCTTTACTGGTTTCATCTAAAGTCCGGTGATCTTCCAATTATTAATCCATTAATTATTTCAGATCTTATCACAAACATAATTTCCGCAGCTTTCTGACCTACTACTAGAAAAGGACTTTTCTTTTTTGAAAAGCTAATGTCCCCTTCCTCATTTGCTACACCTATTTGCCTAACATCCTTTAAGGTTGCCTCTGGTAAATAATATTTATATCAACCATGAGACTACAGCTAATGTTGTCCACTGGTGCCAGGTTCAATTCCAGCAGGCTAGTATAAGCGCTGGATCTCTCATGCTATTTAAATGCTTTGTTGATTTTTTGCATTCAATCAATTCAGCCAAATTGTGTCCATTTGTAGATCAAAAAGTTGTTCAAAAAGTGCATTTGATATTCCTGTAGTGAGTCTGTGATTATTTGGTTAATAATTTTATATGGCTTTAGGTGACCTCTCCCTCGGTTAAACCAACACAATCACTCAAATCATGCAAATTGTTGTGCAATTACTTCACCTATAGGCAAATAAGCACATTATGTTTTTCCAGCCAAAGCCACCTAAAGCCCAGTGAAAACCCATTAGAGTCTATGGTGCCAGGAATTTGAATATGTTACCATAGAACATTAAGTTAATAATAAGTAACAATTTCTGAAAAGTCAAACTGGGCAAAAATTTCAGGTAGTCCAAGGTGGGATCTTAAAATACTTCGTTTTATCCCTCAACAGCTAAAAACCAAAACATAATCAGCTTACTATGATGCAAGTCAAAGGAAAATAGCAAACTCTCATATTCAGCAATTGTTCAGCAATTTTCTGTTAACTGCATATTCACTGCACCTTTATTAGGGATGATGTGAAATTAAATTTAGATTACATTGTTGTAATTCATTCTGGAAGTGTCACTGATTTTTTTCTGATGAGGCATTTATTATGCAGGGTTGTTGTTAGTGTGATGTCATCTGGACTTATGCATCTGAGCCATCAGAGGACGAAAATTAAATTAAGTGTTGAACTTTATTTACTGTAGACTGTTGTTATTGTTCTTCTTCTCATATGTCAACTAAAAACTTTTATTTTCATTCTGGGATTGACACTGTATATTTCCTTGTGTAAAAGACAAGTGACTAAAACAGAATGGGACTAATACAAAAATGGGAAAATAGCCTTGGATAGACACTCTGGATTTATGTTGTTTTAAAAATGCAATATTACATATTCCAGTACAGGTTAATGCTTTTCCTAAACAAAATCACGCCACAGAAACCACATTTGCTTTTCACATTCACTTGTCCTCATTAGGTTGCAATTTTTTTGTATACCGCCAGCTTATTACATAGTGCTGTAAGCAGGCAGTATTATGTGGGTTGTGCATGTTTATAGGTCCACACAAACATTTTCAACCCGCCTTAAAGAGATGGCAGAAACATAACATTTGGGGCCTCAACTACCAACAAACTCTCTCCTCCCTGATCCACTATATTGCTTACAGTGTGATGAAGCTGACTAAAGGATTTCATGCACACAAGCACGCTTAACCGACTACAGTAAATCACTCCCTCTACTGACGGTGGTGGGAGAGCTGCTGCGTTTCAGGTGCTGTTCATCTGGCAGAAGTTTCAGTGGCCTGCCTCCGGAGAAAGAAAACAAACCCTGATCCGCTTCCCCAAGAACGGCTCCCTGCGAGCCAGCCAGCGGCCTCCAGGAGGCTGTCCAGCCGCTCCGGCCCCTCGGACCAGGATGTTTGGGTTAGAAAATGACTTTCCTACTCCCTCAGCCCCTTTCTCTAATTGCCCCAAGGGTAATTACCTTGTCTCCTTTCCACTTAAGAAAAACCAAGAGCTGTAGCGGTGTTGTATCAAGGAGAAAGTAAAGTTTGCAAAAATTAGTATGAGTAATATTTTAATAATCATTATTAGAGCTAGACAAATAAATGTATTAAATCAGTCTAAATCAGAAAGTGTAGGGGATGTATATATCAATGAACTATTAAAATAAAGTGAACCGACATCTTGTGGTCTAATAACTGATGAACTTACATTCTCTTGTCTTACAAAATGACTGAAGAACTTCAATTAAATAATCCTACAGATTTTTTTTTTTTTTTACCAACAATATTTCCCCAAGTAATCACAATAAAAACAACATCTGCAAAACCGCAAATGCCTGTGTTTGATCGGTCAAGACGTTTCCTTCATGGAAAAAAAACAACATACCATCAATTTAAAGTAAATTCGGAATATGATGGGGGGGCCATAATCGCAGAGGCCTGAGTGTCATTCAGCCTTCCTCCGGCTGGGGACTGATAGATTGGTGCAGAGTGCAGATTCTCCCCTGGGTGCGATATATCAGGCTGCAACGGTCCAAGTACCATTATGAAACACACCCGAGAGTACTGCAATTCAGGAAAGACCAGAACACCAATGGAGCTCTCAAAAGATTTCTTCTTGTGCGGTATAGGCAAAGACGGAGGAAAATTTTTGACTGATAATTCCCCTCTACCCGTTACATACCACGTGCAAATCTGGAAAACACAAACGGAAAAAAAATATTTCACATAGGAAAAGAGAAAAAAAAGATCACCTGCTCTGAAACATATGCACCAGACTAAAGGGAGGCTTGTGCCATGCCTTGAAAAGAGACATGCACTGCTACAGTTATTGTTGGATTCACGTTCTCCTTTTGAAGACGTTAACATCAATGCCTCACTATGGAAACAGCTGGCCGCCTGTGTGTTCCTCCAAAGCTTCTGGGGGATTCTCCGAAATCGAGAAAGCATCTGTCAGAGCTTCTGATTACAGAGCAGCCCAGCTGAGCACTCGCCCTGTCAGACCGCTGATAACTTAACTCTCCTCTGTCCCGTTTCTCGGCCACCGCTCTTCCCCTGTACCTGCTTCAAACGCTGCAGAGCTGCTGGGCTGACATGATGTGTGGTCTCCGTTCTACTAAACGCATCTCAGTGTGGACTCTTGTTTTAAAACTCACACAGGCCATAGAAAATACAGCCTGATCTGAGTCATGATTTGGATCTCGATGTGGGATGAAACAATCTCAAGAATCAGTGTGCTGAATGAAACCTTGGAGGTCTTTCAGAATAAATATGCATTTTGTACTGGTAATATTTCCAATGATACCTGCACTAAACTCAACACAGATGTGAGGGGATTATCTCATATTTTGAGAGCTGTATGTCTCGGTTAAGTGGAATCATTTGCGCATACACGTGAAAAGATCAGCAGAGTTATCCATCTTTATATTACCTTAAAATCCATGAACTTCACTGCTAAAAGTCCCGTTGGGAACAGTACAAACTCTTAACTCAATACATTACAGAGGTGGATTAAAAAGCACCAATGTGGCTCTCTTCTGCCCTCTAGTCACTCTGTCTGAGTCATCATATTCACAAAATACTTGGATCAGATTCTTCTCTTAAGGCAAACACTTTAATCCTCATTAAATAGCTGTGCAGCAAATTAATGCCAAACCTGATAAATTTAGAACACATTGCATCATTCTCAGGATCGCAGCCTTACCAAGAGATGAACATTAACACACTAACACACTGCTCTTTTCTACAAGCTGGCAGCTTCTTCCACATCTCCATCCTTTGCTTCTCATTTCAAACAAACTTAAAAGAGAAGTGGTGCATTACCTCTCACTGTTCTGTATAAGCTCTTTCCACACTGTGACATTTGTGTCTGCTTTGATTTCACTGCAGGACTCTTTGATTTCAAAATGATAATGAAATGCTAAACAAATTCCTAACATGACCTTTCATTCAGTTTTGTTTCTCATTATCAAATTTTTCCTCGTCCTCTGCCAGCATCCGTCTCTTAAGTATGTCATCCTCAAACCACTCAAGATCAGAAATAATACAAAGTGTCTATAAATTTGAGCTTCCCTAATTAAAGCCTTGCCCCGGGACATGCTCTCCCATGGCCACCAAGCACGGGATATTTCCTCTCAAACGACACAAATTGGCCCATGAGCACAACAAATTACATTATGATTACTGCACTGGCCCAAATGCTGTTCATCTTGATAGAGTTAACCCAAAGTGGGCAGGCCTGTCTCCCAACTACAGAGCTAAAAAGGGGAGAAAGAATTACAGTTTTTGGCCAGGGCTTACTGTAAAAACCTGTGTTATAAATTTCCAGCTCATCCAGAGAATCACAAGGCAGACACACAATGCACACATTGGTACGCACACAAACACACACGGAAACAGCCATGTAATTCAGGGTTTTTAGTTTGTCCGGTTTTGTTTTTGTTTTTTTGACAGTACTTATTATGTTTATTTATATTTCAGCGCTTACAGCAGGAGCAAGGAGGGTTTGTAATTATTGTATCTGAACTCTTGAATCCTGTATCATATTCAGTTGAAATAACATGAGGTTTTGCCTTGGCCTTGACTTTTTTGTCAAGATTTCCTGAAACAAAACAAAAACTATTAAACAAGAGATCAAAAACCGGTGAGCCTGAAAAATCAGCATCCAGTGGTTACTTCCACCGCAGTGCAGCAGGCCCATATGTCTGACCCACTACCGACTGTGGCTGTGAGTTACAGGGCAGGAGGTTAAATGCCCAATTCGAGACTTTTCAACACACATGTCAGTGTTCATGAGGAACAAGGTGGTAGAGGAAAAACAGAGGGCATGTTGCGGCTCTAGCGCGGCTATGTTGAAATTTTTAAAAGTTAATTTTTGCCGTCACGGTCTGCAATTCATATTTACTGTTATTTAAAACATTGAATGCAACAATGCCCCATCAAACATCTACTTAAATCACATGGTGATATAATAGGTCTACAGGGATGACAGACAGTAGCTCTCAGAGGAAGAGCTTGTTCCTACCGTGACTTAATTAGGAGGTTCAAGACAGAGCCAGGCTCAAAAATATACACTGAAAACATAATCCAGACGCATGCAGAACACACAGACACACACTTAAAAATATATCTATTTCCTTGAATGCATGTGCACGCATGTCTCGCAAAACACACGCAATTATATCCAATTTCCCGGCATAAATTTCTCAAACGGATGCACGCACACGCAAAACAAACAAACAAACATGTACACTTGACCATTCCGTGGCATGAAAATACAACCGAGGCACGCACTTGCAGCAATTTTATTTAGCACAAAAAAATAACCCAGATGCATGCAAAAATACACACACACACACACACACACACACACACACACACACAGTAAACCTTCATTTTCTTACAGGGTCACTCTCTCTTTGCTCCTTGACTACTTAGTCTAAGTGCTCAATTAAGCATAGCTTGTTTAGCTGATTTCCCTCCCAGTTTTATTATTGTTGCCATGTGCTGTAATATGTATGCCTTCACTTTTCACTTTGACTGCCATGGAATTTATGAGTGATTTCAGTGCTTACTTTACATCTGTCCTCTTCCCTGTTTAGCATGCTTTTTGTGTTGAATATACCCCTCTACACACAAATAACACATTCGTATTAGTGTAATGCCGACTGGTAAAGTGTCATGTGGCGAAAGGTGTAGTAGAGTGATCATCTAGTTTGCAGTATGAAATCATGCAATAATGTGATGAAGAACTCCACTGCGCTTCCTGCAGCGCAGTGTCCTGGTTTTAATAATTGGTACCTCTAAATAGGAGGCAATGATCCAGAGAAAGCCTCCCATGTTGAGCAATTATAATTATCTGACTAAATCCACTCTTACCATAACAGTATTATTATTATTATTCTAGGAACTTGCATGTTTGATAAATGTCCTGTGTGTGTTGCCATGCGTGACAATGATATTCACCATAGGCTGCTATAAAAACAAAGATGGTTCTTAGCTCTGACCGGCTAAAACAACTGAAAATTAATGATAAAAATGCTGCTTATATTAATGCATTAGACCATCATCAGCTCCCCATTCTTTCTGACTATAACTGGTTATAATTAACTCATTGGAGTGCCCATAAATCATTCTTTTAAATCTAAAGTTGACTAATTTCCAAGAAAATTGGGATCACAACTCTGGTAAAGACAAGATTTAAAGGTGGTGCTATTTTATTATTTTTTTGTGGAGATCTGTCGATTTTTAATTAATTGATTGGTTGAAAAAGTTGTATGAATGTTATTTTACTTTGAATCTCTTTAGTCTAGGACAGACAGATGATTAGTGGGACCCTGGACTATTTATCTTACATCATCATTCATATTCAACTGTGCAATCCACCAAAGCCCTGCAACCAAAGCATTATACACACCACATTTTAACACCTATGAAGTGTTTTTTTCCCCATAATTAGTGGATCATATTTTTTAATGTCAATTCATATGACAGTGTTTATAGCAAATGTTTGCTTGACGGAAAAATAGTATTTAACTATTAAAAAAGACCCAATTATTACCAATTAAAATCAAAAAATTATTGAACATTTGTAAGCTTGTTAGTTTTTTGATGACATTAGCTCTGATTAAGGATGCAATAATGTAATATTATATGTTATGCAATAATGCCATCGTGACATTAATGATGCAGCAGTACGTCAGCTAAAACCCAATAACCCACTGGACTCCCTGACCAACAACAGCTGATCCAGAAGTCACTGCAGTGGTGCATGCAGCCTCTCTTGGCTTGCTGATGACCATGCGCATGCCCATGTACAAAATCCGGTAATTGTCTTGGCTGGACTCATTTCACACACAAGCCCTGTCTCTGTGGTAACAACAGAGGAGTCCCCCTCCTCAACAACTGGCCTCCTTTGGTCCCCCAACCTCAGCCAGTGAACCGTTTTCATAAATCATGTCATTAAGATAACGTCGTGAGCACGACTAGGGCTCATACATCACATCACAGGCCCTCACTGAACTGGGACACATTTTTTTATTTCTGTCCAGACTTTCAGTGCATCAATTTATGTAATTATAGCCTGCAGAGTACCTGCATTTAAACAGTTCTTCATCTTAAAAACATCAATACAAACTTGCTCTATTTTGCTTTGGTCTAACATGCTGCAAACGTACAGTACAGACCGTTTAAAAAGCCACATAGTGGTTGTGGAATAGTTTCTACAGTTCATTTTATGTGTGTGTATTTTTACACCTTGGGTACTATTCCAGATGCCTAACTGTGTATATGAGGATTTAGTTCCCTATGGTTGTTCCAAGAATTGACATTGACAGATCTGAGTATGAGGCAGATGTAACTTCAGCGATAATTGATGGCCCTTGTCAAATAAGGATGATTCACACATGCAGCCTTAAGCCTGTAAGATTCCTCACCTGTACAGCTGAAACTGAAAGTCAAATAAGGTTTTCATGAAGGTTTCTGATTTTGCAGCTGGCATTACATGAGATAAAATGTAAATTAGTCATAGATAAATCATGTCATAATATGCCATGTTCTTGTCAGCTATAATGATTTTTAAATCAACAAAAATATGTTTATATATTCTTTTAAGCAAAATATTTTTTGGAGCTTAGACGGGGGCTTAACAGACACTTCTGATTTAACATGCAGCCATTAGGGACTTCTTGTTTGATTTTATCTGACCTGGATGACTGAAAAACTTTGTAGGCACTTGCTGTCAAAACGCAGTCATTAGCTACGCTGATTGTAGCGCAGGAAGTCAGCCAAATGGCACACGACTGCCTGCATCCAAAGCATGAGCTGAGGACCATCTGTCCTTAACGAAAAATAACAGTAATACTCCCCTGGGCTTCGTAATAATGTGTGTTTAGTGCCAGTGGTGGAAGAGAGTAATCAGATATTTTACTCAAGTAAAAGTAGCAATACCACACTGTTGTACTCAAGTTACAAGTAAAAGTCTTGCATTCAAAATGTTACGAAGCATCAAAATATAAATATCAAAAGTACATAGTATGCATCATTATGGCTCATTTAAAAATTATACATACTGGATAAAATGTATGGATGCCTTGATGGTCACATTACTAATTTTGCAGCTGGTAAAGGTGGAACTATTATAAAGCGGTTGGTAGTAATAATACATAAGCATTTATGAGTTGATTAAATTTTGTTTTAATAATTAGAATAGTAACTAAAGATTTTAAATAGAATTATTGTAGTAAATAAATTATACACTTTTTCCCTTTAGTAGTAAAAGTAAAAGTATAGTAGAAAATTAAAATACTCAATTTCAGGTATCTAATAAGTCCAGTACTTGATTAAATTACACTGTAGTTCATGTTTTTATTGGATTTTTTAAAAACTGAAATTGTTTTGTTTTTTTTGCTTTTATTTGTATATTTATTATTATTTATATTTGAACTATGATGAAAAATTCAGGCCTAATCATTTAATCATGTCACTCACTTAAAATATCTTGTCCAATGCCACAGAAATTCGGCAAAAGCATTATTTATTTTATCATTTCGGGACCAGTTAACCTTTTAGGTTTATACAATCTATATTGGGATGCCAGAGATTTGCAGTTCATTAATTAAACTACCATTACACCTAATGCCTGATTGCATTCAACTAATTTCTTCTGACATTGTGATCATTCATATTTCCCAAGGACGGTGATTAGTTGACAGAGATAATAAATCTCTTGTGTTTGTTTAAGGAATGCTGGTTTTTCCATATTAAGTGAGGGGTTACTTTCATTATTGCCTGCACACCCTGCAGCGTGCAATTTATTTAAAAAGGAGAAATTCACTCAAATGAATGTCTGAGATCACATCTTTTAAGAAATGATCAGTAAGAAAACCTCAAATAATCGACGCAACTTTATGTTTACAAGCTTGTCAGAAAAGCTGCCTTGATGGTAAAACCTGGCCTTGTTCTGAAACAGACACGCATAAAGAGAAGCATTGAGAACAAAAGACAGATGTGTCCGGTTAAGTAGCCATCCTTCAGCACTATCATGGCTCATTTTAACCAAGCCATCCACGACTCCCATGCATGGACATCTGTCTGTCAAGGATGGAACAAAAAAAATGTAAATGGGTGCAATTTAATGCGAGCCAATGCACACATTAAATATGAAGGACGTGAGCCTCCGCATGCCCTCCCAGACTGAGGGAGAAAAAAAAAAGATGGGAGGCAGAGGGAGCTGATTTAGAGGAACAGGCCAAGAAGCTCCCCATCCAGAATCAACATTACTTCAAACATGAGGTCATCTAAACATCTGTCTACAACATGTCCACCGGGAGTTCAATCAAAGCCCCGCTGAAACATGTACAATTGTTTCTGGAAATAAATATTAGGCCTAATTCGGCTGTGATTGGTGCAGCCACTCGGGAATCGCTCATTGCTAACTGCAAAGGTACTACACACACACACACACACACACACAGAGTTTTACTTTATTTATTTGATTCCCCCCTCTCCTCTTTTCCTCCTCTCCTTCATTTAGGCTAAGTGGCTTTATTTGTTCTTTCCCGACTGATTTCAGGTTCACTGTTTAAAACCAATTAAATCAGGAGAGCCGCGGTGCAGTTTGAAGGAGGCTCTGACAGTCTGGAGGGAGAGCTGCAGTAATCACACGCGGGGCGTCTGTCTCATGTCGTCACAGTCCATTTGCTGGAGACGGATCGATTTACTCATGGAGTTTAAAAAAATGCATCTACTAAGGAAATAACAAAGGACTTAGAGAAAACATTACAGCAGTGAGCATGTAACTAGATAGATTTCCAGTTTCTACTTTTAGAATTCTACCTATTTAATCATGATGACATTGTTATTTTAATTATGTTTTTCTGCCCCTACTTCCATCTTTTAGTTCCCTTTTTTCAGATAAGAGAGCATATATTGAGTATTTTTTGGTTTCATACAAACTTACACGCAGCCTGCTCTGCAGAGCACACATCCATCATTCTGACTGAATCCTCACCACTAAAAGTTGTACCATCCCTTTACCATGAAAAGAGATAAAGTATGCAACTACTACCCCCTTGTGGACAGAATGAGAATGGGCATTAAGGCATGAACTACAAGAGCATCATGAACCATGCACACATCTGCACTGCAGAATAAAATGTTTCTCATTACTGCACTAACAATGTAGAATTTAGACTTATTGGAAATACACTTAATAACAACAGCAAACATACTAGGGCAGCAACTAATGACGGTGTTCATTATTAATTAATCTGCTGATTATTTTCTCGATTAAGTAATTGTTTTGGATACACAAAGTAAGAAAAAGAGAAAGAGAAAAATGGTCTTGACAATTCAAGATGATGTAATCAAACAGCTGATTTTTTCCAGACCAACCCTCCAGAACCTACGGCTTTTCCACAAACGTTTTGCCTTGTGATTCTTTAAAATAAAGCTGTGTCTAAATGCGACTTTTCATCACAGGTAAAGAAGTTGCAAAATTTAAATGTCTTCACATGTCATATAGTCTTCTTTTAATGCATTTGCAAGGCAAAAATAACTAGAACCATCCACTATTTGACAAAAAAAGCAAGGATTATTATTATTATTATTGTGAATCACTGACATAAGACAAAGAAAAGGAAATCTCAAAACTGAGAAATTGGAACTAGAGAATGTTTTGTTTATTTAAGTTTAAAAAAAGCTAAACAGTATCAAAAAAAGTGTTCAATGCTCAATGACAGAATGCAGACAAAGCCCATACTAATATTACAGAGTCAACATATTTTATTCCACCAGGCACTCAACAAAGACATAAACAATTGTAAATCTGCAATAGATGTGACCATGTAGATGCATGCATTCATTCATTCATACACAACGTGACAAACACTTCATACACACAATTCCACACACATACTTGACCTCCATGCCAGATTTGGGCACACTAAGGAAAAACTGTGGCCACTAGAGGGTGCAGAAAAGTGTGTGTATCAACCGACTGACAAAGCAACCTTTAGAGCTGCTGATTGGAGCCAAAAATAACTGGTGCTAGTCTGCGCTTCAGAATACCAAACTGCGCCAAACGCAGCTTTCTCCCCACAATTCACATTTAATTTATGGCCTCTATGACCGGCTCACACATAAATTAACACCAGTCTGTCTTCATCCTCATTAACAGTGAAATGGGATGAAAAAGGGGAGTTAGAGTGAATGTGAAGAGAAACACTGGGGTCATTCTGCTCAGGGTTAAAACCTCTGTCCCATCAGTCTTGGTGAGGACAGACACGAGCCCCTCAGCCTCTGGTTGGAGGTTTAGGACAGCTGGTTGTCAGACCCTGGGGGCTTGTGAGGTGTAAACATGGAGGAACAAGCAACAATGCCAGAGTACTACGACACCTATTTTCTAATAAAAACATCACCTGAGACAAGTCCCAGCCCAGGTACTTCATAATTAGTTGACAGCATGAAAACAAGCGTCCATTGTTAATTTAAAGTCATTACATTACACATTATGTGCTTGTCAAGTCAATGTATACTAGTGATGCAGCCATCTTTGCAGAACTCCCAAAATAAAAGAAAATATATAAAAAAGTGCCAAAGAAGAAAAGCCAGTAGACTGTGCTTACTACTGTTGGAAGCCACTGCTAATTCCTTCTTAAATAAACCATTGTATGTGAGCAAAGTCTTGGAGAAAATGATGTAAATATTGGACTATTGGAACCAAAAGGCATTCATAACGCCACGGTAAAACACCTGGAATATATACTGCACAAGCAGTTTGGAGAAACTTGACATTGTATGATTGTTTTGGAACTGTAAAAAGATGACGTCATTAACTTTAACAGCATGAAAGAGGACTGACTGGCAACTTACTGCTGGGTGTCATACAAGTTTCTACTGGCTGTAACACTTATTCTAACTAGATGACAAGTTTAGTTTGGGAGTGAAACACTCACTGAGGTAATATACTGTAGGACCTCTACCAACCTCTATCAGTCACCACAGGAACTGCAGCAACAGGACATGTGAAAAAAGCCTTTAACCCCTTACTAGTAGACTGTAACTATCAGTCACAATTCCACAAAAAAGCAAACTAAAGAGATCAGAGATCTAATAGAAATGTAGAAGACTGTCAGTTTAAATAACATAGTAAATGTTTTGGGCTTCATCATTCAAGATCTGCTGGTGAGGAGGGAAGAGAACAAATTGTTGGCCACAAGCTGAGTTGGGAAAGAGATTTCTGAAGCATTAGTTGAGTCACTTATATTGATTATAGTCAATGTTTTTGATGGTGATATAAAGAAAGATACTTATGGTGTAATCTAAATATGTAAAATTAACTACATCACAAACAATAAGCATATAATGAAGAGGACACAGTGTACATGCAAGCATTTGAGAGGATATTAAAATGAAAATAGAGATGTCTGCCATACCTCAAGTAAACATTTCTGAATATGAAATCAATAGATCCTGAACCTATAAAGACTTTGCTAAAGGACCGTAAGATAAACAAGCAGTGTTGATCAATGTGGTGAGTGAGCACAGCAACAACACCAGGAATAAAAACATGAGGAAAGAGTTTTGTGGTACTTATTGTTTACAGCTGTTAGCTCGCTTGGCTGGAGAAAAAATAAAAAACTGACACCATAAAGAGACAGTCCACACTGATATACCCTCACAGTCGAGCCTGTTTGATAACTTAGTATTGTTGTTTGATGTTCCCAGGGAAAGATAAAAACATTGCATTTGCTCATTTTATTCTCTTCATTAAATATTTGGAGCATGACTGCCAAACTGGAACTCCACAAACAAGCTGTAGCAGCAGCTAGGTGAATGGATAAATGGTGAGCAAAACATGATACGGGCCTAAGATAACAATTTGGTATGAAATAAGACCTCAATAAAACATTAAACTACATGGAAGTTATACAATTCATGTTAAAGATCATATAAGATAGTAAAGACACAGCTGTCACAAAAGCAGTAAGAGGCTATCATAAATAAAAAACAAACTTTAAGAAAGTATTTATAGTGGAATTATTTTGTATCCTTGTTGTAGACTGGAAATTATTTATGCAATGGCTGTTTGTAATTTACTGAGGACTCACAACATGTGAATGCATCACATTCATTCCACAAATACACCAACAACCACAATCCTGATCTGCTGGTCGCTGAGCTGAACATGCAGAACAGTGTAGAACCGAAACTTAATTTCCACAGTAGCCGAAGGGTAAATGATTTCTCATTCACTGTCGTTACCACAACCGCAAGCTAAAATCAGTGACCTTCCACACCTATGAAACCCATGGCAAAAGCAGGAATATTTTCATGCAATCAACTTACTTCTACTGTTGCCATTTTTTGAAACACGACATATGATAATTCTTTGACATGGGACTTACAAAGAAGAGCAGAAAGAATAAAGCAACAGTGGCATCCAATATGCACAATTACAGAACAGTCTTCATCTACTTCAATCTGCAGGCAGTTTACCTGTTGTTACAACTCCTCCAATAAAGTTATTGTTTCACAATAATGGCTTGGGTGTGTATTGTTTGACAAGTCATTTTTTGGCTCAATGATTTTTTTGCATGCAGCAAAAGGTGTGCTCATTTGGATGTTAAGAAAGTTATGGAATAATCTCTGAAGGATAAAGGATGTGAATCGGGCTGCAATCACACCTCATTCAGAAATAAGCAATATTTCAAGAAAAGCGTCCATTCGTGTAATTTAATGTGAAGACTCGAGTTACCTCCTCCATCTCATCTCTTATCAAGGCTTAATTACCAGCATACGCTCAACCAACTGTTTCAACGCTTTTACTTTGCCCCTCTGCTTTACACGAGTCAGCAACGTGTCTACATGTTACGCAATAATAACTCACAACAGACAGCGTGAAGCGGAAGGGATTCATTTTTTCTCTTGTGAAGGTTAAAAGAGTAAAACTAGAGCAGAGAAACGAGAGGGATGACTTCTGCTCTCTTCCGGCTTCCACACCGCGTATGTCTGTCGTCATCCTGTTAAAATAATCGCCTAACTCATTTTTTCAAGTTTGCAGGAAACACAAAAAACTTCACCAAAAGTGTAACATATGACATTTATTGATCATTTCACTCAAAAAGGATGTAACAAAGGATGGCTATTGGCATAGTAATAACACTGTGTGTAAATTATGTAACTTAAGAGAAATAAATGACTTAGGCAATTTTTGAACATGCCTTTGTGACTTAAGCAAGATATGGTAACACTTTATTTTGAAGGTGTCTACATAAGAGGCACACAAGCCTGTCAGAAACATGACATGACAAGTATCATGAGCATTAATGTTACTTCAAAGTGTCATTAATGTTCATGACACGTGTAATGTTTATGACACGCTAATGTCACCTTAGAATAAAGTGTTACCAATATTAGTGTCAACAATAAAACATTGATCAACTAAACCGATAACTAAAAAATCTCCCTCTAGCTCTTCTTTACTGGGATGTGTCATGAACATTAATGACACTTTGAAGTAACATGCATGCTCATGATACTTGTCATGTCATGTTTCTGACAGGCTTGTGTGACTCTTATGTAGACACCTTCAAAATAAAGTGTTACCATATTAAGTCACAAAGGCATGTTCAAAAAATTGCCCAAGTCATTTATTTCTCTTAAGTTGCATAATTTACACACGGTGTTATTACTATGCCAATAGCCTTCCTTTGTTACATCCTTTTTGAGTGAAATGATCAATAAATGTCATATGTTACACTTTTGGTGAAGTTTTTTGTGTTTCCTGCAAAACTTGAAAAAGTTTTGCAAGAGTTAGGCGATTATTTTAACAGGATGACGACATGAAGAATGTTGTCCTCCTTAAGCTAATCGGTAACGACAAGGTTAGCATAGCCGATGAAACGGTTTAGCTGGTGACTGGTTTAACAGGTGACATGTAGTTCAGTTAAAAACAAAAAGAGAATGCCTGGCTGCTCGTTTTATCTAGTAATTTTATCGCGAAGTAAAATGTTATCTCTTGAGTCTTCATAAAAGTCTACATAAAAAGGTTAAGTGTGAGTGTCTTCTAAACCACAGACGCATTTGGTTCAAAGTCACCAGTTAACATGGTCACCAGTTAAACCGTAACACCGGACATTTCAGTTGCTCTGCCGTTACAGTTAGGGGAAGAAATAATAAGAAACTACACACTCACCAGGTCCAAGACAACATTTTGCCGACATACGAGCGGAGAAAATGGTTTCATGTCAGGCAGGTCAAAAGCATAAAACACATGATTAATCCGGTAAAAGAGAGGAATTTCAGCAACAGATGTTACACATCCATCGTCAAAACAAGCCATCAAAAATGGCGCGAAATTTCTTCCTCGTTTATCGACTTGAGTGCTTTATCGAGCTCAGTGCTGCCCCCCAGCGGCCATACTATGAATTGCAATAACCGTTTTATTTCTATACGCGACTTTTTCTTCCTCTGCTGTTTTTTTAGTGTACACCCACATTACTTTCCTATTTTCACCATTTTCCCATAATATATTTTGTGAATGCATGATTACGAAAATGTTTGGTGTTGACATTGTGTAGCCTGCAAGACTGCAAATAGGCCCTTCTCCTGTCACAACCTGATCCATATCAAATTTGTTCAGGTCTTATTCCCTGATCAATGGGACAGTTGATCCCAAATATTCAGAGCCCCTCCACAAAGTGCCCACTTTATGACAAGACACACAAACTTCCCAACAAGATCCCTGAGATAAATTTACGTATTGACAATCATTGGGGCTGGAAAATGAAGCCAACACAGAAGTGTCAAAAGCTGCAGGTTTTTGAATGGCTACTTGAGGCTGGCTCATAAAAGCAAATCAGTCCCCATGGACTCTTGTTAAACCTTTACAGCAGAAATAAACATGTTTACAGCCTAGTTCAAGAAATGCTTTTGATCTATTATGCTAATTTCTGAATTTAAAACAACTGTACAAGGGATGACTTCTTAGATAAGTCACCCACTGAAGTTATATTAAGGCTTAAAATGTTATGAATATTAAGTTAATGTACTCAATAGTTACATCCCACCATTGATTAAAATACATAAGGTGAAAAATAACCACACAAAAAACAACAATAAGTCAATTTATAACTAAAGTTATAAAATAAATATAGTGAAGTAAAATAGTATAACATATAACACTGAAGTAGGCGATATAGTGGCAGAAAACAGCATTACTCAAGTAAAATATACATACTTTGAATATGTATTAAATTACAGTACTTGAGTAAATGTACTTAATCGTTATATCCCACCATTGATTAAAGTACATTAGGTCAAAAAATATATACATTTAGAAGAAGAAAAAAACAATAACTCAACTAAAGATATGAAATAAATTTGTTGGAGTAAATAGTACATTTCCCTATGACATGTAGAGAACGACAATAAATACTACAATAAAATATAATTTGTTTGAATATGTATTAAATGACAGTCCTTGAGTAAATGTACTTAATCTTTAAGTCCAGCCCTTGGCAGCACATCACCCCACCCTCATCCACCTTCACTGGCTCCTGGTCGAATCACACATCGAATACAAACTCCTCCTCCTGACCTACAAATACCTCCATGTCCTCTCCCCTCCTTATCTCACTGACCTCCTCCACCCCCCACAAACCATCCCGAAACCTAAAGTCTTCTGACACAGGTCTGCTCATCACTCCATGCACCAAACTAAAAACTTTTGGGGCTCATGCCTACACCTTCACAGCCCCCACCCTCTGGAACTCAATCCCAGCCGAAACCAGAAATGCTGCCTCCTTGGACATTTTCAAAAAACTTCTCAAGCACCATCTGTTGACAAAGGCTTTTAGACTAACCACCTCAACCTGTCATCAGTGCCAAAATGTTTATCTTAATATATTGTATTGTATTGTTTTGTAGTGTAAAGCGCCCTTGGGCTTCTTGAAAGGCGCTATGTAAATTTAAGTTTTTTTTGTAAAGGTTTCTCTCTGGTTTGTAAATTGGAAGCCCAGAGAAAACGCATACCAGAGAAAAAGTCTGCTCTCAATGCAGGCCTTTTATTAGGCCACAGGTAAAGTTATGCAGCGCTGGACTGACACAGGTTGCGCAGGATTCCAGTCAGAATGAGCCCCGATCTTAGTCATAATTCACATTTTCATTCATCTACAGAAGTTGGACTTACACGCAAACCGAATCCTATTGGCCAGTTACTTATGACATGGACAGGCCAACAGCTGTTCAAGTCTCCTCGAAGGTTGTGATTCACAATGTATGTGTGTGTGTGTGATGTTGTAACAGGCGCGTATCTAGCCTAAACAAGATCACATATTGTGAGAACACACTGCCCTGTCTCCTGCCTGTCTGTTAACAAAAGACACAGCGACAGTGGAGAAAAACACATTGGCAATCCGTCTTCTTATAATTTTCAAATATAATATAACAATTATTATCATTATTATTTTAAAGTTTAAGTATCATTGCATTAAAGGTAATGGAGTGAGAATATTGAACAACTGCAGTTATGAAATTAAATCCTGCACAATTGTTAAGTTCAAAAGGCTCATGAAAAATGATATGCTAAATAAGTATAGGTTACAAACTGGATGAAGACGTTCTTGTTACTGCCTTCAGTGTTGTTGTTGTTATTTGTTTATTTGTTTTCTTTGTGGGAGTGATAGAAATTCTCCAATCTAAATAGTTTGAAATACTATGGTTGCCAGAAACTCTCTTATTTGAAAGTGTGGAGTACCAGGCCTAGATAATTATTTTTTACTTCCACCTACTCCCTTTTTTTTCCGGACCAAAATGATATAAGGAAATGCATATTGAATATTAAGTCGACTGGTTCTCATATTTAATTACTTAGACAGGGCAGATGCATGTGTATGTATAGGGTTATATATACTGTATGTGTGTAAATGTATATATGTTTATATACATCTGTATAACGCTGTGTATGTGAGTATGTATATGCATCTAGCCTACATTGTTGTTGTTTACGTTGTTGTTGTTTTTTTGGTTTGAAAGGAAGAATTAATAATTTCGTCACACTGTTAAAATAATTGCCCAAGTCGCCTGTTTTTTTTTGCCTAAATCATCTCCTCATGACGCCGGCAACCTATGGTAAAATCGCCTACATCCTCAGTT
Organism: Centropristis striata; assembly: GCF_030273125.1. Taxonomy (NCBI): domain Eukaryota; kingdom Metazoa; phylum Chordata; class Actinopteri; order Perciformes; family Serranidae; genus Centropristis; species Centropristis striata. The sequence goes on from NC_081532.1 coordinate 9,380,097, forward strand.
GATCAGATCATGTGATTTTACCCCTTTAAGATAATGGCCTATGTCAAGTGTGTGACTTAAGCAGATTTATTATGCCTAAGTCAAAATAAAATGTGAAGATGCCTTTGTGACTTAAGCAATATATGATATGGTAACACATTATTTTGAAGGTGTCTACATGTGACATGAGCGTGTCATAAACATGACATGGGATGTGTCATGAACATTAATGACACTTTGAAGTAACATTAATGCTCATGATACTTGTCATGTCATGTTTATGACAGGCTTGTGTGACTCTTATGTAGACGCCTTCAAAACCATATCTTGCTTAAGTCACAAAGGCATGTTCAAAAAATTGCCAAAGTCATTTATTTCTCTTAAGTTACATAATTTACACACAGTGTTATTACTATGCCAACAGCTATCCTTTGTTACATCATTTTTGAGTGAAATGATCAATACATGTCATATGTTACACTTTTGGTGAAGCTTTTTGTGTTTCCTGCAAAACTTGAAAAGATGAGTTAGGCGATTATTTTAACAGGGTGACAATTTTTTTTAAAAAGCGACTGGATGATGTACGCATGCGCATACTGAGTCCCTGCCCCGGTGGCTCTCTCCCGTGAACACACGGTTGTCCAGCGGGTGAACCATCTTGTTGGTGTATACTCTTTGAACGAGCAGCTCTCCAGCGACACGAATTGATCCATTTGTTGATTATCTACGCATGTGCGATTAAAACCCAGAAACATTTTGTCCCGTTCTCGTGGGAAGGAACACCGAGGACGTCACAGCATTGTTTGTCGAACTGGAACCCCTGTTGCTACGCTACATTGAGTTAGCAGCGCACCCGCTCGTTTAGAACTATTGCGTAAGTCGTTTGAAGTGTTTGTATGAACTTACCTGCGGATCCACCGGCGATAATCTGGTGAGAAGCCTCCCGGAGCATGCTCTGCGGCTTCTTAGTTGTCATTTTGTAGTGTTGCCTATCAAAACAAACACACGGAAAGCGGTTAGAGTGAAGCGGAGACACGGTGACCTGAAGTGTAGCCGAGCGTGACTTTTATCTATCTTGTAGTGAATGTGAACACACACTACCTACCCGTCCTTTTCCTGCTCTGGCTGTGAGGTGTCTCGGCTGTTTCTGGTCCCGCAGGCTCCACTGAAGTTAACTCTGCTCGTGTTTAGTTGCAGCCCACGCTGGAGACAGCGCAGCAGTGATATCTCTCCGAGTGCTCTCAGGCTAGGCTAGGCTAATATGGAATCAATTACCAGCACTGAAAAAAAAGCTGGTTCAGATTTACCCTCCTATCCTATTGCCTCACACCCAAGTGTTTGAATATTGTAAATAAAAATGGAGAAACCCTGACCCCTTTCTGCTGATCAATACAAGACAAACAGTCACATGTCACACATAATGAGCACAAGGGTCATCATTAACATGAAATCAGAATTTATAGTTATTGATTATCTGCATCTTCATATAGGCTACTTTGTTTTGTTTTATTGACAATAAAGCCACTGTAAATTCAGTGTTGAGTAGTTACAGATTACATATAAATTGGATTACTTAATGAGATTGCAAAAATAACTAAAATCAGAAAATTATCCCAGCTTGCATTTGAAATTAGGCCTAGATTATAATTTCATTTTTGTCTTTAAAATATGATTATTATTATTATTATTACTGTTATTATTATTAACAATAATAGATTGTCAAGTTGCCAGTTTTGTTCATGGGGCTTTAATTGTTTTTTTAAAAATTATGATTTATGAATAATGGATTTTAAAAAAAAGTTTTTTGTTTTTATTTATATTATCAAATGGAAGGTGAATATTTTTAAATAAGTGCTCCTCTTTCTGTGGCTTTTGAATAAAAAAAACTATTTCAAAATAAACTTACATTAAAGAAACATCATCTCACATGTTGTAGAATACACACAGTACACACTGTTGTATTGGCATTGAAAACTGCAATATTATTTGATTTGATTTTGGAAAAATCACAAAGTATTAAGATTAGATTACATTTTTTGTAATCCAGTGGGTTATGTTACATATTACACACATTTGCATGTCATCTCTATTCAGTAACTGACTACATTATACAGTAACCTGACCCCATCCTGTCAGTACAACAGTACAAAGGGGGATAAACTATAATCCTTCTAGTTTGAGCAGGTTTCAACAGGTAACACACTGTGATTCATGAAAAAAAAACGTACTTTGTTCAATTTCAGTACGAAACTCCACCCAAAATCTAACTTTTGAGAATCAAGATAAAAAGATAAACCTAATTAGTAGTTTGTTGGACTCATAGTTTATTAATGTTCTGGTGAACATGTTTATTGTCTAGTATATAAATCCCCCAGAGCTCAAGGGGACAGTTTGAAATAGAGTTTTTTTTTGTCTGACAAACTGTTAAAAACCCCAAATACATCCAGATTACAATCCAGAGAGAAGACTTCATAACGAGGCTGCAGTCAGCTGGAATTCAGCCACGTTTCTCCTACAGGAGGTATTAAGTGTTTGATACCTAGAAGATTAACTGGAGTATCCCTTTAAGAAAAGAGTGTCACCTAGTTAAATAATGCAAAGGCACAGATAGTATCAACAGGCAAGATATCAAATATTGATAGAAAATGGAGATTTGATAGCACACGTCTTACATAGGACAAGTACTGGTGTCTGAATTATGACTTTTCATGTAACTGGTTTATAACCAGTATTTGCCCTTGAACCAAATGGCTCAGGGGGTCGGCAGGTTTTACATAAGAGACATGTACAGTATGAACATATGAGCGTTGTCCCCTCTTATGTAATGTTTTAAAGATTGTTTAGAGTCCTTTTTTCCCAGTAGTCAAATGTTCTGTTAGATCAGAGAGGTGTAAGGTCACTCTTCATCATCATAGCCCAACAAGGTTATTTTTATTATTATTATTTTTTTTAACTTTCTTGTGACAATGTGAATCATTAGATCAGCTACAGTCATGGACATTTTTTTTTATTATTACCACCCTTTTTCTTCAATTTCTTGTTCATTTTAATACATGGCACGACTAAATGTGCACTTGTTTGTCCAAAAAGGATAAAAACAAAAAGGATAACAACAAAAATAGCTTATAAGAATTTAATTTAAGAGCTGATATCTAGCCATTTTCCATGGTTTTCTTAATAATAATAACCAAAATCACGATCAAGAAAACCATGGAAAATGGCTAGATATCAGCTCTTAAATTAAATTCTTATGAGCTATTATCTACCTTTATTTGAACCAGGCATTAAAATGAACAAGAAATAGGAGAAAACAAGGGTGGTCTAATCATTTTTTCCATCACATAAAGATCTTCACACGGGTTTTGACATTTTTTTTAATTTCAGTGTCCCTCACCTGCACAGAAAGCATGGTGCTTTCATATATTATGATAATGTAATTGTAGAGATGTTACTTATCAGGTTGAAGATATCCATAAATATTCACTTACACATATCTATACATTCCTTTACCCACCTGCAAAACACATAAGACTAAACTACATTTACATACATACATGTACATACTGTACTTCAGTACAATTCTGAGGTACTTGTACTTTACTTGAGTATTTCCATTTTATGTAGCTTTTTACTTCTACTCGACTACATTTAGCTGACAGCTTTAGCTACTTTTCAGGTGGAGATTTAACATGAAAAACATGATCAATTTAAAGTGATTAGACATTTTTTAATTAAACCACATAACAGTATATCAAGTAGTTAAACTGAGTTAAAGTTATCTTTTCAAAATTAATTAAAACACTGCTTTACATAAATGCAGAAATACAAATAATCTAATGATATATTTAGAATAAATATAACAATATGAGTGGGATCATTCTGCATAACAAGTACTTTTAGTTTTGATACTTTAAGTACATTTTGATGCTGATACTTTTGTAGTTTTACTTCAGTAAGTTTTGAATGCAGCACTTTTACTTGTAGTGGAGTAATTTCACAGTGTGGTATTAGTACCCTTGTTTGAGAAAGGAATCTGAATACTTTTTCCACCACTGGTGCATACACACAAATCAAAACATATATACTGTATATACACACTTATATACATGTACACCCACATACATAAATACATTCACACACCTAAATACACAAAAAAAGAGTGGGGGAAAATGATACAAAATACAATAAATTTCATTGTATATTACATTTCTGTTACATTAATTAGCACAATCTGATATTTATTAAATATTATAGTGGTATATGGCTCAATTCATTTGAATCACATCCTAAAACACAGCAGTACACGCTGTTCTACTACTACAAAATGTGACATCACATACTTGTTATGTAATGTGATGTTTCAGTAGTTTTTCCAGTGGTTTACAGCTTTCTGCAGAATCACAACAGGAACTGGAACAAACAGTTAACGGGATAATTAAAGGGGCACACATCACAAGACTCATTTTATGTGAGAGGTTAAGAGCTTTACCCTGTTCAAGTTTGGTCAGTCAGTCCTAAGATGATGAATTTAAAAGAACAATAAGCAGGAAGTTGTAATTCAGTAATTGATAATACAATAATTGTTATAGTCATTTGTCAACTTCACAGGCTCGACAGAAAATGTGATGTGATAATAATCCAGTAATGTGTCTTTTTTTTGTTTTATTTGAGCATGTTGGCATCTATACATGTGCATTCTATTAGATCACTGTGATCTCTTTTTCATTTTATTTATTAATATGTGTGTGTTTGTGGAAAAAAATAACAACTTAAGTAATACCTACAAAAGAAAGAATAAATGTTCAAACATAGTTTCCCATCCACTCTGTCCTCTAATCACCTTTAATATAATCCAGTAATGTAATATATATTTATACAGTCATGGAAAATATTATTAGACCACCCTTGTTTTTTCTTGTTCATTGTTCATTGCAATGCCTGGTACAACTAAAGTTGATAATGATTTTGGTTATTATCAAGAAAACCATGTAAAATGGCTATAACAGCTCTTAAAATAAAACCTTATGAGATATTTTTATTGTTATCATGGTATTTGTCCAAACAAATGTACCTTTAGTTGTACCAGGCATTAAAATGAACAAGAAATTGAAGAAAAAGGGTAGTCTAAAACTGTATATATATATATATATATATATATATATATATATATATATATATATATATATATATTCTGTTTTCACAGGGTCGCCCATGAAGTTGGAATAAAAGATTTTTTCCCTCTTTCCATGAAATTATTGTGACAATGTGATTTATTATTGACAGATAGTCTATATCTTCTCAAAACTTTATAAAGTTTACTTTAATCAATCTCTTCCAAACATATCACAATGAAAATAAAACCACGATTAACAGAGGATTATGTCTGAAAACAAAATTATTCAAACTTTATGGGCGACTGTGACAGGACTGGTACATTGTAGGTCAATGTTTGTTTGTTTTTTTATACAATTTTCTATTTTTACTTTTGATAATTGAATATAAATACTTATGATACTTATTACTGAACAGTGTGGTATTGATACTTTTATTTTTCTGTGTTTTCTATGATATTTAACTGAATATCTTTGTTTCTGGAATGTCAAGCAATTGCTAGTCATGTAATAGACACTTTCCACTATTTTCTGATATTTATAGACAAAAACTGTTTATCAATCAATAGAAAATATTTGTCAGATTAATCAACAATTAAATGAATGGGTAGTTAAAGCCCTGCTGTAAAGTATTACGTCTCATGAACGGCAGATGCTTGTGAAATGTTGCTTGTAAGGAAAGAACAGAAAGCTTTTTATGATTTAAAATAACCATGCACAAACATCCCTCTACATTCTGGATAAATATTGTTTTTTAAATGCTGCCACTTTAATAATTCATGTCACAAGTGAGCCAGTAAAAAGCTGCTGAGGATTTACAGTAATGGCAACAGAATGGCCATCTATCCACCAACACTGGAATCTTTTACTTTAAATTAAATTAGATTTAAACTCTTATAAAGCATGTGGCCTGAGGCTCAGTGCACCACGGAAAAATTAGAGGAGTTATTTTCTTTTTTGATGAGCGATGAAGGCACGCAGAAGTTCAGCAGCGAGGCTTATAACGAGCATTTCATTTTGTGTAAGAGCAGCTATGGAACAACAAGAGCTTCAGATGAGCTATAAAAGTGTGGGATTTACAGCATATATTTGGCAGGAAAATGCCATTACCACTTTGACCCCCTTGGATAAGAAAAAGCAGAACAGCTTCCACACCAAGAACCTCAACCAGTAAAACATGCAGACTGGGCCGCTGTGTACCAGCAGCACAGAGGCTAAGTATATAGTTTATGGATGTGCTGGATGAGAGAAGAAGGTTTTTGCTAACACAGAAACACTGTTCTTCTTTTCCAAGAGGAGCTTTGACGAAAATGTGAATTTTCTTACTACTACATGAACCCTGTGTTTCCTAAATAGATTATACTTAACGGACAGAATGTGCTTATTGAGGGAAAGCCAATGAAAGTTTTTGCTCCAGCGCAGAAAAATAAATGATGTGTTCAATAACAGACATTATTTTGAGACTTTGAGGAAAAAAATGTTGCAGCAATATTTTTTTAATAACAGAGAAGTATGGGAACCCTAAAAAACTGAGGAGACATGACAATTGAAATTATCTGAGATTTATATCTGCTCAATAAATACTTTTGGTATCAGTGGTGGAAGAAGTATTGAGATTCTTCACTTTTTAATAATACATCATAATAACACTCAGTAAAATCCTGCATTCAATATTAAAATTAATTAAACGTATACAGGTACTATCTGTAAAATGTAAAAGTGCTTAGAATTAGTGGTAGAGCAATTAAAGACAAATTAGGTCAATTAATGTTGTTTGAGATCATAAAACCCTGTGAGCCTCATTGGCTCACAGGGTCAATTATTTATTCATTATAGTGCTTCACATTGTTTATTTATATTTATTTAATTATATTTATGTAACTTTACAAATGGAGAGAATAAATGCTATGAAGTGCAATAAAACTATTTATTTTTAAATAATAAATAATAATAATAAAATGTAATAGTAACATTTAAATATATATTTTTAATAAGTGCACTGCAGACAGAATTCATATTAACTTAAGCAAATAGAGAAAAAATAAAGTATAACACATTATTTAAAAAAAAAAAGGTTATTTAAGTTCAGCAATTTTGTCTCATTTTTTATTATTAGATTGTTTCATTTTATCAGATGCAAAAATCAAACAGCAACATAATATTGGCATTATATATCAGCCTACAAAAACACATGATTCTGAGCAAACTCTAATTCTAACAAAATTAGTAACTCAAGTTTTTTATTTACATGTGGATGTTTTTACTCATGTGAAACATAATTATTTTAAGAAAAAAAAAAATAATAATAATAAAATAATAATATTATTCAATATGTTATTACATAAATATAATCTTTTCAAATATTACTTTGTTGTATAAGTTTACCATGTAAAAACTAATGTACTCAGTTACTTTCCAACACTAAATTCTGATAAAAGACGAAAACACACGGGAACACAGGATTGTACCGTTTACTTTATTACCACACACACAAACATAACGACACCGTCTCTCAAACACATTCTAGTACAGAAACAGTAACCAAACATACTCTGCTCTTAAATTACTCTGCTACATAAAGGAAACTGGAAGTTTTCCTAAATAAATGTGTCAGTTGTGGAAAACATGAACCTTTTAAGCGAAAGCAAAAAAAAAAACATTTTGGAAATAAAATAAATAACTAATACGGTCAAGAGCACGGCAGTGGTTCGATCCAAAACAGTTCAAGTCATGAAAATATTTTGCTAGCTCTTTATTTTATTTTATCTCCTTTTGTTTGTTTATTATTAACTGATTGACCTGATTATGAATATGAACACAGATTTTCACAGATGCATTATTATACATACAGTATTTCAATGTTAAACACCTTTTTATATCCCATTGTGTACCTCAGTAACATTACATCAATATTAGTTCACATATTTCACTTTATTTTGACTGTTTTATGCCAGATATGTGAGCTAAATGTGAACTTTCTCATCAAAAAATATAGAAAAGGATTACAAAAGGTCCCTTAAAGGTATACTATGCAGGATTGTTCCAAAAACTGCGTAGACTCGTTAAAAATATATTATTAATGATCATTATGACCCACTAGAAGTGTGTGATGGTGTGTGTTTATGCAGAGATCCTTCCCTTTGCATGTATTTTCTCTTATTTTACATTTTGCTGTGTTTGGGAAGTTTCTGGGCGTCTTCCTTTGTGCACAAAGCTAAAAAAAAAGCAAATATAACGAGATAAAATTGAGGTTTGCTTTCACTTTGGTTGAGCCAGGGAGAGGGCCAGAGTGTTGTGTGACAATTCCTGCATAGTATGCCTTTAAATATGGCCTAAATTTCTTTGGGGGAAAACAGTATTTTATACCCAATTTTATAAAAGGAAAAAAATTATGTCGGGGGGAAAAAAACTGACAAAGACCTAGTGGTTGAAACATGTTAATGATTAAGCCACTATAATAAAAGGCTTTTAAACATTTAATTCCTTTTTTTATTACATTTTGCCTGGATTACCTTCCTGTTTACCCTGTATTAGGATGAAGTTGAAATAATTATTTGATTAATTGATTACTTGGCCAACAGAGAATTAAATATTTTGATATTTGATTCATGAAATTATTTTTTTACTCACAATTCCAGCAGCTCAAATGCCAAAATTTGCTATTTTTTAACCTTTAATGATATTAAACTTAATATCTTTTACTATCAGTAACATAAATTATGTCAACTTAACAGCTATTTTTTTTCTGACCTTTCATGGACCATGTAATTCATCACTTAATTGAGAAAAAAAATCACCAAATGAATCTAGAATGAATATAACCGCTCATCGCAGCTCTACACTAGGATTATTAGATGATCAGTCCCTTTCTAATTGCACAGTACCTCATTGAATGGTTCATTGTCAAGTATGAGTGATCATTCATGTTAAATACACAGTGACACTGTGTTCCAGTCAAACCAGCTCTCAGAGGGAAACAGCTTATGACAGAGAAGAGTCTGAGGTCTGAAAGACTGGAAGACATGAACGTCACAATGAAAGGCAAACATGTGACTTAAAGGATCACACTGCAGGTGGAAAAACGACCTCACATCTCTTCTGTATTCCCAAAATAACTCCAACAAGGAGTTAGAACCTTATGTCTAAAAAAACAAAAAAAAGGCAGAGCTGAACACTCTTTTGTTGTAGAAATAAATAGTCTAAGAAGACTGCTCCTGACATTTCTAAATCTAAATCTGCATTTAAAAAAAAAAGAAAGAATAATCTCCTAGTACCTGTTGTGTAAAAATGTAAAACCCGGACATGCAAACCATCGTATAACTGCGGGCTGAAGGTACCTGTTTGTCATCAAGCCTCCCTGTAGTTAAACAGTCTTGTTGTTTGCACAATTCACAGTAGTGTGGGGCCCTTGGTGGTGTAGTTCATGGCGGGGAAGTGCCTGCTGTCTCCGTCCCAGTGGCCGAGGGGCTGGTGTGAGGCGGGAGGCAGGCTGGGGTTCCAGTGGTTAATGTAGCTGGCCATGAGCAGCGTCAGCTCCAGTATCTGAAACCAGATCACACCACATTAATGGCTTTAACATGATGATATGATGTTTCATTTGATTACGGGGAGCTGGAGACGTGAAAACCTGAGATTCCCAAATGATCCGCTATCGAGAATGGAGTTACTCTCACAGTTGTAATGTGACTCCGTGTTAAAGCTCCGCTGAGATTCTGCACATAAAATAAGAGAAACAGGCTGTTTTCTCCATCAGCTCAGTGCAGAAACAGGTAAATATGAATCTCACTTTTTTTCCTCCTCCCTTATCTTCAGAGCTCCTTTACACGACTTCACCACATCAATCCATCCACCCACATTTCCCTTTTTACGCCTCAGCTGCTGATGATTTACATCAATGCGTTTGTTCCCCCACAGCCCTATCACAAGAACTCAGCCACCATTCAACAACACCAGCCGTCACGTCCATTTGAAACCAGATGTTACTTTGTTATCACTCCAGTTTTAAAGTCTTTACGCTGGCTCCCTGTCTGTCAGAGAACAGATTTTAAAATACTGCTGCTGGTTTATAAAGCATTGAATGTTTTAGGGATAAAATACATTAGATCTTCTGATAACTACGAACCATCCAAATCACTCAGGTGGTTTTGGACATTTCTGCTTTCTGTCCTCAGAGTCGGAACCAAACCTGGAGAAACAGTGTTCAGTTTCTATTAGGGCTGAGCGATATGGACCAAAAGTCATATCCCCATATATTTAGGCTGAATATCCTTATATGATATATATCTCGATATTTTTATAACAAAGTGAGAGCAAATGTTCAGTCAAAGTCAAAGCTAAATATGACATGTCACAAGTAGTTTTATTGAAACCATTTATTTAAGTGAACATAAATACTGTATAACAACAGTACCTTTTTTTTTTTTTTTTTAAATCAAAGCTCCATAAAGTGCACATTTGAATAAAAAAAAATATTGAATGAAAAAAGGCTATGAAATTAAATAGGCCAATCTTTTTCTGTCTCTTTAACAGAGCCTGAAAGTCTATTTTATTTATTTTGGTTGTAGTTTATTTATTTATGTTTTATTTATCTATAATGTATATAACATTTGGATATTTCTTTTCCACATTTCAATTCCAATGTTTAATATTCTCGAGATTTAAAAATTCATTGCTGTGGAAAAGGATGTACTTATTATGCTCTAATATAGTTATAAAACTAAAACAACACCAATACAACAATACTATCGTTTATCATGATAGATTCTAGGAAAATATATTGTCCTAAAAAATGTGTTATCGTGACAGACCTAACAACATGTACTGTTCAGATTACAGCTGATTCAATAATGTAGATATACATATCCTATATTTTCAAATTAGCTGAGCTACTTCACAATATCTCAAAGTTACCCTCTGGTAAAAAAGTATTCCTGGTTGGAGATCCTGCTTTATATCATCTAATAGAATTTAAAGTGTCGACCTCACACGTGGAGGAAAAGTTGAAACTCATGACTTCACCTTTGGTTTTGCCATCACAAAGACCAGCTTCTCCACGCTCTTCTTCCCGACTCCCGGCTCCCTCTGCTGGCTCGTCACCACCATGAAGTCGTCCCGGCACCCACCGAAGGTAATCACAGACTGGTAGGAGTATGTGACGAGCGTGTGCTGGAGAACGAGAGCATTGCCAGTGAGGAACATGCAGCGATACAAACAGGGAGCATGCTCAGATTTTTATTGCTGATCCCGAAATAGAGTGTGGAATTCACTCAGGGAAATGTTTTGGTTTCTGAAGGGCAAATTGAGTGCGAAGAAGCGTGACATAATTTCCAGCGACTTCTTGTGATTTTCACTTTGGGGTTTTTTTTTTTCGTCTCTCTTTGACTTTCATGAGAGTGCATGAGCAATGCTGACCAAAGAGACCAAGAATGAAATGGGTCTACATGGGCTGCTGAAAATTACAGAGCTGGAGTAAACGTCGTTTACATGTCGGAGCGGCTGTCTGTCAGAGTCAAGAATGTTAAATCAGAGGTTTTATTTTTTCTGGTGTTTGAAACACCACAGAATAAAAATCATTCCAGACCAATGGCTTGACTGCAACTGGAGAGAGGAATCTCACTTTTTGAATCAAATTCTGAAAGGTTTTAAGTAAACATTAATTGAGTGTGCTTGAAAGAGCACACTAGATACTGTTCACCGGGCTTAATCCTATTTATTCTTCTGTTTCTTCCATGTTTTTTTCCGACTACTCCTCCCGGAGTTTTGGTCGCACATACACTAAAAAGGTATCAAATCGACCGGCTCAGCCATGACTTTCTAAGAGTTTCAGCAAACGGTTTTCAAATTATTCGGCAAAAACACGCCAAAAAATCCCCCCAATGTTACCCTATGGAGAGGCTAGAGTGGATGACATCATCGCTAGAGTGCAGAGGGAGAGAAAAAATTGTCAAAAAATTAATTTGGAAATTGCGCTCGAGACCGCAAATGCCACTCTACAGAAATAATTTATACATAAAAACGCAGGAAAATTTGTCTTCTCACTCACATTCGTCTGCTAAAGCTGTCAGAGTTATAGTTTGGGCGTTGATTTCAGTTGATTGGTTGCTTAGCTACTAAAGCATGCCCCCCACACCCCAAAAACACACACACTAACTGAAAACTGTAATTTTACACTAACTGATCAGTTTTACACACTAACTGACGAGATTTAGACACAAACTGACGAGTTTCCCACTACCTTCAGACAGACAGACAGACAGACAGACAGACAGACAGACAGACACATGCGGCCAAACACACACACCAACACCTGGTTTATTATCTTAAATGACTTCCTCCTCTTTTCCATTTTGAAAACAGTTCAAATTGTAATCCAATAATGTATGGGTGAGAGTCACGGGCTAGAAATTTTCTAGTCTCTTTTTCCTGTTTCGTGTCACAACACAGGACAGAAACTGTGTTGATGGAGGTTTATGTATGAAACCTACCATCGTATAGTCCAGCAGACACACTCCATCTTCATTGACTGCCAGCCACACCTGGCTCTGCTCAACAGGAGAGGGGGGGACTGGCTGTGGACAGAGGAAACAAAGACAGGTCATGTTACAGGTGTTGTCCAGCCTCTCTGGGTCTTCTTCATGGTCTCAAACTGGTCCGACCCGTGCTTGAGAGCGTGATGGATGGGGTGTGTCAGGGCTCCAGCCAGATGAAAGGTGGATTTTTTTTACTTTGGATAAAAGGTCGTGTTTGTATCAAAAGAGCGTGTTTGTTGTCAGTAAGCCTTCAAAGCAGACGCTGAATATAAGAGACAGGAGGCTGCATTAGTCATACAGAGTTAAACACAAAACAATAAGAGAAGCTGACTTTTATTCTCACCTTGGCACTGAAGAGTTTGGCTCCAAACAGGGGCCACTTGCGAGCCACAGTCAGGTATATTCTCACACACTCAGGTGCACTGCACCCACGTAGCATAGACCACTTAGTGGCCAGACGCTCAGTAAGATCTCTGAGAGGAGAAAAGGAACATTTGTTTAAGTGCAGGTCCATTTATTTGGAGGTTTTTTTTTATTATCATTATGTATCTTCCCCGTAGAGTTCTTATTTATTCAAATCAAAACATTCTCATTTTGATTGAATTATGTTTGTTTTATGGTCAAAATGCTATTTTCTTCTTAAACCTTTTCCCACATGACCTGATGCAATTTTCTGGATGATGACATTGCTACATCTAGCCATGGAAAAAATGATTAGACCCCACTTGTTTTCTCCAATTTATTGTTCATTTTAATGCCTGGTACAACTAAAGGTACATTTGTTTGGACAAATATAATGATAACAACAAAAATAACTCATAAGAGCTAATATGAAGCCATTCATTTGCCATTTGCCATTTTCCGTGTTATTGTGTGACTTTCAGACATGTACTCATGTGGCGTCCACAGATTCTGTGTTGTGATTTCAAAACTCAGCTACTGCAAGTCTTCACGTAATTCATGACCTTATTGATTAGCTTTCTGTAGTTAACTGTGGTAAGGTTGAGTGGGCGTTTCCAAAGAACACACGCAGGACGCAGATAAAATGAGCCTTTAAAGCTTAAATCTTGTTGATGATGAAACGAGAACATCCTGCAGTGTTTGTGTCTGTTCAATTCATGCCAAATGTTTGTGGACATTAGGTTCTCAGGTCCTAAAAATTAAAGTACGTGTATTTATTTAGATAACAGCAGTGTTTGTTTTACCTGAGCTGCTCTGAGCTGCAGTCCTGTTTGTAGCGTTTGGGGTAAAAGCGCTCCAAGGCCTGCAGGAGAATCAGCTGAGACTTGGGCTGAGGAGAGCTGGGAGGAGAGGAGGCTGCAGGTCTCTCCAAGTCACCATGTTCAACCTGGAAGAAGAAAAGAAATATGAGACAAGATTAGAAAGTTTTGGGTTACTTATGATCAAATGCACAATAATTACAGATACATTTGTGACTGAAACATACAAAGGAAAAGGAAAAATCACCAGATCAAGATTAGAAAAGAAA